>NC_142067.1:8964544-9147669 GCF_059756535.1 Pantherophis guttatus
GCTTCTTGTTTCACTGTATTCATTTCTTGTCTGCATCTTCTGCTTCTGAACTTTTGCCAAGAAAAGCCTTTGGCAGTTTGCCTAATTATCCCAAGGTCGGTGATAAACTGAGGAATGGTGTTTTGAAGAATTTGCTTTCATTTAGTTTGGACTACGCTGAGAATGAGTTAATTCTCAGCTGTTCTAATAAAGTCTGTTTGTTTTCGAACTGTTTGTATTTAATACCGTGTTTCCCTGAAAATAAGACCCTGTCTTATATTTTTTTTGAACCCCAAAATAAGCGCTTGGCCTTATTTTCGACGAGGTCTTATTATTTTGGGGCACGTCAAGCAAGATGGGGCTCCTCTTGCCGTCTTACCTGATTTCCAGGTCTGTCTCCCTAAGTGCACACATTGGCGAACCGGTAGGGAAGGTAAGTAAATTTCACCCCTGGACCACAGATTTTGGACTCATGCTGGAGCCCATCTTCAGAGAACTTCTCTCTACCAAAATATGTGCTTTGGGCTATTTGGGGAGTCATATTTATGCGGTGCCTTCCTAATGGCTGATTGGTGTATATCATTTTTTTCCAAAGCAATCAATCACTGACTGGTCAATTAATCGTGGTCAAATATTCTAGGAAGTTAGGGATGTTCTGTCCATTTTAATTTCAATTACGGTGGCATATCATAGTTTATGTTAAGGTTTGGCACGCATTTTATACATACTCTGAGTTCTCCCAAGGCTGTGGGTTCAAACTTGAGCAACGTAAGCTGGACTGCAATCTATATTTCTGAGAGGGCCATCTTCATACACGGCAGTAAGCCAAAACCCACAGACTAACCCGAACTCTAAATCATGAAATATTTAACAGCTATAAAGCCTAGCTATTAGCTGCCACAGAAAACACAGAATACTTATTGCACACATTTGACTAAAGTAGAACATTAGATTCATGCAACTACGTATAAAATAATTACCATCTTCAGCACTAAGTACTAAGTCTTCCTTGGCAAGGTTTATTTTTTCTTTATCTGTGCAAGAGGAAAAATGGTGAGACAATTAGATAACTCGGCTGTTCAGGATATCCTTGTAGGTTGAAGCCTCTAGAAATGGGAGAGAAGCAAAATGAAATTTGGAGTACTGAAAAAGCCTCCTTTATAAAACCACATGGACTGTGCCACAGGAAGAAGAGAAGGTTATCAAAATTTTTAGTACAATTTATATAGAGGTAGCCAGTGGTGGGATTCAAATAATTTAACAACCGGTTCTCTGCCCTAATGATTTCTTCCAACAACCAGTTCACCAAACTGCTCAGAAAATTAACAACCGGTTCTCCCGAACTGGCTGAATCCCACCACTGGAGGTAGCTCTCGACTTGGGCCCACAATTTTTGTTGCTAAGCAAGACAGTTGTTAAGTGAATTTTTTTTACCCCATTTTACGATCTTTCTCGCCACAATTGTTAAGTGAATCACCGCAGTTGTTAAGACAGTAACATGGTTGGTAAGAGAATCTGGCTTCCCCATTCATTTTGCTTGTCAGAAGGTGATTCCATGATCCTGGGGCAGGGCTGGTATTCACTTATCTTCGCTACCGGTTTGCAAATGTAAGCACACGCGCCACCTCCGTGCATGTGTGGGACCTTCAAAAATGGGACGTGATGATGTCTGGGCGGGTGGGCGGAGCCTCCCGTCCCCACCGCTACAGGTTTGCTCGAACCGGATAGAACCGGCTGAATACCACCACTGATCCCAGGACTCTGCAACCGGCATAAATACATGCCAGTTGCCAAGCCTCTGAATTTTTTAATCACGTGACCTTGGGGACGCTGCAACACTTGTGAATGTGAACAATGGTCCCAAGTTACTTTTTTTCAGTGCCACTGTAACACTGAACAATCACTAGACGAATCGTTGTAAAGTCAAAGGCTACCAGAATAGTACATTTCTAGAATAATTTTAAGTATAGAACATTTATATGAAATGTGTACAGCAATGACTTAATGATAATCAAGTCATCCCCTGATAAGACCTTACTACTAGCATTATCCGCCAGGTGGGATAATGGAAATAAAATTCAGGTGCAGATAGTCCTCATTTAGCAATTGTCTAATGTAATAACTAAATTCATAGTTATAATCATCATCATCTTTTTTTAACGACCCCATAATCACTTGTGGGGTGGAGTCTGGGCAACTGAATGGAGCTAGCAGAGTGTTTACTGGCCGGATGCCCTTCCTGTTGCCAATGTGAAGTTTTGTTTAGCAGATATATTCTCAATTGTGCCCGAAGAGAGAAATATCTGCCTCTACCTAGGATCGAACCCACAACCTCCTGATTGTGAGGCGAGAGCTCTACCTCTAGGCCACTGCACCATTCCAACTGTTCATAGTTACAATGATGATGAAAAATTAATTTTACCACTGAGCCATCCTTGCATTTGTGACCTTTGCAGGTCTGTAAAGCAAAGGAAAGTTGAATTACAACCATAAGCACAGTCACCCTTAGTAACCACTTCACTTAATGACGGAGTTGCAGGTCCCAACTGCAGTTGCTAACCGAGGACTACCTGTAATAAAAACTGGGATGAGCCATCATGTATTTCAATCCAGGAATAGCTACAATATTGATCAAGACAGGGTGTGAGCCATTTCACCTTGCATCTTCTGAAACAATCCCACTAAAAAAATAACTTTATATGGGAGAAATGGTACAAATGGATTAAAAAGAGAAAGATGAAACAGGCTCAGACCTAACAAAAATTGATGAAGTAAAAATATATAGAGCATAAGTACTTTATAGTGATAAGTTTGTAAATGGACACAGTTCCACATAAAAAGTGTTCTCTTTTCTTTCTTTCATTTTTTTTGTATCTTTGTATTCTTTTTTCTTTTGTATTTTTGTATGTATGTTTTTGGTTTTGTGCTTATCAAAAAATTAATAAAATATTTTTTTAAAAAATAACTTTATATAAGTTTTTTTCAATCCCTCCTGTACTTATCAAACTTGCAGATGCATTTGCTTCATGAAAACTTTTCAAGGTATTTACCAGGGGTGAAATGCTCCTGATCTGGTAGCGATTGTGGCCGGTGGTTTGGAGAACCGGTAGCGATGGCAGCACGAGGCTCCGCCCACTCGAGTGTCGTTACTTCCTGGTTTTAACCAGGAAGTAACCTGTGTTTTACCCTCTGCACATGCGCAGAAGATTTTGCGCATGCGCAGAGGGTCTGCGCGGCACGTGCACTTCCGAACCGGTAAGGAAGGTAAGTAGATTTCACCCCTGGTATTTACTCCTTCCACAAGGAACATAAAACGACAACGGTGGACAGACTGGGACAAAAGTATATTAAAAGAGAAACGTTAAGGGCATGGAAAAGGTCAGGTTTTGCTCACTTGAGGTGGCTGACGGTATATCCTCTACACTTTTAGAAGGAATTTGCCTATTTGAATTCCTTTTCAGAGCCTTCATAACGGGATTCAACTCTTCCTCCGAACCTGTTTCAAAACAAAAAATATGAGCACTGGACAACACATAGACAAATGACCCAACCACGTTACCCTAACTTTATCGGTGTTAATTCATCCAGGTTTTAAAAATAAAAACCAAAGAATACAAGAATGCCAGCCCTTAACGCCATTCCTCCTCATGGTGGTCTGGAAATTTCTTCATTATTCACTTCCTCCCTTTCCCCTTCACTAGATGAAATTTGCAAGGACTGTCGCTGAATGGGACAATTCCATGTTTCTTGCAATACAGGCGGTCCTGAACTTACAACCACAATTGAACCCAAAATTTCTGTTGCTAAGCAAACAGTTGGGAACTGAGTTTTGCCCCATATTACGACCTTTCTTGCCACAATCGTTAAGGGAATCACTGCAGTTGTTAAGTTAGTAACATGTATTGTTAAGCGAATCATAGAGTGGTGCGGTGGCCTAGAGGTGGAGCTCTCGCCTCACAATCAGGAGGCTGTGAGTTTGATCCTAGGTAGAGGCAGATGTTCCTCTCTCTGGGCACGTTGAGAATATAACTCTGCACTGGCGTCAGGAAGGGCATCCGGCCAGTAAATACTCAGCTCCATTCAGTTGCCCAGACTCTACCCTGCAAGGGATTATAGGAGTCGTTAAAAGAAGATGATTGTTAAATATATTATATATATATATATATATATATATATATATATATATATATATATATATATATATATATATATATATATATATATATATATATATATATATAATATATATATTATATTTATATTTATCAAATATAAATATAAATATATATTTATTTATATATAATATAAATATATAAATATAAATATAAATGGCTTCTCTATTAGCTTTGTTAGTCAGAAGGTCGCAAAAGGAATCACATGATCCCGAAACACTGCAACCGTCATAAATACGTGCCAGTTGCCAAGCATTAAAATTGTGAATATGTTACCACGGGGATGTTGCAAGGGTTGTAAGTATGAAAAACAGTCATAAGTCACTTTTTTTAGTCCCATTGCAACTTTGAACGGTCACTAAACAAGTGGTTGTAAGTCAAGGATTGTCTGTATGTAATTCCACCTTTATAATGAAAAGTAGAATCCCATGCCTTCTAGAGTCCCATTTCTTTATAATAGTTTTATCTGTTTGGTCATGTTATCTAATATTCCTATTTCACAAGTAGCTTCGTGTCAGGTTATCAAATGTCAAGTACATGACTTTCTTCTTGCGTGACGGGCTTAGTCAGATGTGGTTGACTTAGTCATTGTTGCTATGGGAAGGAAACTTTTGAGTTGCTAGGATTTTGAAAAAATGATTGATGTACACCAGGTTGTAATAAGTTGGGCTGGCTGGAAGAGGATCACAGCCACAGGCTGGGGCGAGAATCGATTTTTGAATCTTGAGAACTGATGCATGTTGGAAGAGCTAAAGAATAGAACCTTGCTAAGCAAAGCAAGGAGCCATCCTGGAGTTATAGCAGATCCTCAAGCAGACAGCAGGATCTACTACCAGAAAACTTTCAAACCATTCAGTCAGAATAGAGTTGGAAGGGACTTTGAAGGTCTTCTAGTCCAACCTCCTGCTCAAGCAGGAGACCTTAGCCTATACCATTTCAGACAAGTGGCTGTCCATGTTCTTCTTAAAAACCTCCAGTGATAAAGCATCCACAACTTCTGGAGGGGAAGCTGTTCTCACCGTTTCTCCTTAAATTTCTCCTCACTCCTTCTGATGTAAAGAAACTCCTTAAGTTTCTTTAAACTTTCTTATTACTGTCATTCCTTCTGATCTTAAGAAACTCCTTAAGCTATTCCTCATTTGTTTTGATCAGGAGGAATTTCTCCAAGCAACCTCAGTGGTCCAGATATATTAAGGAAGCAGGCGTAGGAGGAAGAGCAGAGAAAGCGTAAAATAATACATTGCACTGATTTCCAGCTCTGCAAGATTGCTTGGAGTAAAAAAAAAATACATGCATATCCCAATTTTACTTTGCTGGGCACAATTATCCTAAGAACCATAATAGCAATAGCAATAGCATTTAGACTTATATACTGCTTCACAATGCTTTACAGTCCTCTCTAAGCAGTTTACAGAGTCAACCTATTGCCCCCAACAATCTGGGTCCTCATTTTACCAACCTCAGAAGGATGGAAGGCTGAGTCAACCTTGAATAATGGAGCACATTTAACTCAAAACTGTTTATTTAAGTCCTCCAACTGATTAAAAAAAGCAATGTATGAATAAACCATTTACTCATCTCCCACTTGTGAAGTTGTCTCAATTTGCTAAATTGAGGAGCTAAAATGAACTTTGAAAACGTGACTATTTAGAATTTCAATCAATTTGTGCTATCACAAAGTTAAGGGGCTGTCTACAATATTGATTAGGTCTCTCTGCCAAACTAAGGCAGGATATAATCCAAACATATATCTGGCAGATATAAAGAAATTATTTTTTAAAAAATCATCCAGAATATATGCTACCATTCCTGACTTCTAACTGATTGCACAAGAGGAAGATAGGAAGACATCATAAATTAAGATTACTGTACAGATTTTTTGCCCAATGTTTTGGACCTCCTGCAAAAAACACATAAAGCATTTCTTAATTCAATGCAAAATATACTTCCATTTAAATCCCCATGGAGGAAACTATGACCCCTGAATCATAAATCTGGACATCTTTGCTTTAGGGGGGAAAAATGAGCGTGTAGCTTCCAAGTGGCTTTCTAACAATCTTTATAAACACAGACCCAGATAAGAATAAAATAATTTTTAAATGCTCACATATTGGATCTCTTTGTCTTCCCGGAATGGATTTATTTTTGTCTGAAAAATCTGACTCATAATTCTTGGCACCTCCATCATCATCGTTGTCATCATCAGCTGGAGGGACAGCATGATGAAGCTCCACTTCTTTGGTTTGGAGAGGACTTCCATAGACGGGGGTGCTTGATCTTTGCAAACCATGGTCCACCATCAGGCTTCTGTTGGCATCAATCAATGAAGTGGAGAACTCTGTTTCTTTCTCTTGTATGCTTCTGTCCTCTGTCTTATCGGTTGTGGAAGGAAAATCCTTATCTTCTTCCAGATAAGGACTTTTTGAAGATGCTAGATGAAGATGGATTATTTTTTGGAAGGCCATGTTCTCTGAAATCTTTGCTCCTTCGTCAGTTTGCTTGGAGGCCTTCTCTGTAAGTGGGATCTTAAGTTCGCTACGATAATCACTCGACACCGTCTCTGTCAATGTTGACATTCGTACCGGTAACCTTTGTTCATCTAAATCAGGTGTTGAATCACCGGTGACTTTCTTGCAATCGACTGTGGGTGGCTGAGAAGCAGGATCCAAATGTTCCAAAATTAATTTTTCTAAATTAGATTTTAATGCCCAGTCATCTTTTGCTGGAGCAACCGATTTCATGATGGTTTCTTCTTGAGGAAAGTTTAAATGTTGAGAAGGTAGCGCCTGAGCAGCTTCCTTGAGTAATTTCTGCAAGCTGGAATTAAATTCACTTTGTTGAAATCTGGATGGTGTGCTAATCTTGTTTGCAGTTTCATTGACTTCTTGAACGCCGTCTGTTTCTTGTTGACTGATAAAACCTCTGTTCTCAGTGGATTTTTTGTTTATTTCCATCTCATTGCTGCTCTCTACGATTTTCTGGCTATCTGATAAAATTTCAGAATTTTCCTTGAGTAACGTTTGGAAACGGTCTTTGAATTCAACCTGTCTAGAATTAGAAGGAATAGTAGATTTTTCTACTGATTCAGTTACTTCTTGACTAGCCAATGTATCTTTGGCTGTATCAGGCTGTAATGTGGATTGTGTAAATTTGGGAAATTCTATGCCTCCAAGTAACACTGTCGAATCTTCGTTAAGTCTTTGTTTTAAATTGGCTCTAAATGCTGCCTGATCACATGATTTGGGTTTAATAGTTTTCACAGCTGTTTCCATCTCGTCCAGGGGCTGCTCCCCAGCTAATTCCCCCTGGATTCTCTCCTTATGATCTGCATATTCTCTCGTTGCTTCCGTTGTGCCATCTTGCGGGACGATCTTCACATTGTCATCTTGGTTTGTATCTTTGCTTCCCGCAACCATCTCACCCACAGTCTCTCTCAAATGACTGGACGTTTGGAGTGAAGCAAAGCCTTCCTTTTCACTCATCTGTTGATAGGATTTTTGTTGATTCTCTTTAGGAATACCATCAAGTGGGGTTTCCAAAATGTCGTCCGTACTGGGCCATATTGCCGATTCTTTCAACAGACTGATGAGTTTAGCGTTCAAATTGCTGCATTCTCTGTTTGGTGGGACGTTATGTTTCGATACCATCTCAAGAACTTCTTCCTCAGGAGAATCCGTTCTGTTCTGAGCTGCACCACAGGTATCAGGTTGTATCAGTTCTAGTGATGGAACCAGCAAATTCTTTTTCCAAGCAGGATTATCATTTAAATACATTGGCCTATCTTCTTTGTTGGGGACTTTCATTGACACAGATGTTAATTCTTCCAATGATCTAGGCAAGCTTCCCATGTGGGTTGTGAATTCCACAGGCTGAGTTCGGAGTGAGTCACGTTTTTCAATAGTTCCTTCTGTTTGAGAATCCACTCGGATCTCTTTTGGATCACTGGGATAAGAATGATGGCTGCGGTCCATCACCTTATTAAAAAAATCCCTTTTCTCTGATGTAGGATCTGCTGGTTCAGAGACATCCATTATTAAATGTTGCCTGAGAGAGGCCTGTAGACTAGACGTTTCCTTAAGCAACTTCTCCAAACTTGTATTAAAAGCATCAGCGGCTGCAGCTTTTGGTGGGACCAAAGTCTTATTTACAATCTCTATGACCTCACTTGTTTTAAGTCCAGCTTTTCTGTTTGTGTCCGGAAGGACAAAACTAGGTTCTTGACTCTGGTCATTGGGAGCCATTGGATCCTTTGCTACTAACTCTACACGTGGAATCCCTTTCTCATGTATTGGTGGGCAAGGGGACTCCTGTAACTCTTCAACCAACGCTGGTGGTTGAAAATTACTATGAGCAACTTTATGCTGTATTTCTAGTGAAACAATTTTTATTCCTGCGTGTTCCTTTCCTGGAGGAGAGGAGTCCTTGTCCCTTATTGGAACATCATCTAAAGGCATGGGTACTGTAGTTGCTGATGGGGAAAACACTGCTAAAGGACTTTGGTGTGAAATCTTAGCAGTGGGTTTCTTCGTTTCCTCTTCTGGAAGAGGAAAACCAGATCTTCCATCATCCGAAGTGGCTTGGCTACTTCCAATTCTTTCTGGTAACTCTTTCGTGTAACTTCCAGTGCTGCCCTTGTGCTTCTGCTGTGAGATGGTCTCATCGGTTTTGCTCTGTAATTTAGTCCCCGTGTCCCAAAAGTTTCTCAGGCTCTGGAATTGAGAAGGGTTGAGCATTTGAGACCTGGATTCTTCATCCATTTTTTCTTTCAACGAATGAATCTTAAAAGGAGACTTTGGCTGGAGAGTAGGTAGAATGGTCTCTTTTTCTAAAGCAGTGACCTTTGGCCTTTCACCTTCTTTAGAAGATGCCCTCTCTTTGTAACTCAGCTGCAAATTGCTCTCCTTCAACAATCCCGTCACGTTAGTATTTTTCTGGTCGTTTGAAAGTACTTCATAGGCTATATTAATGTCTTGGCTTTCCGTAGCTTTATCCCCTCGGATGGGCTCGCTCGTTCCTGAAAACTTAACATCATCACCTTCCACCTCCGAGTCCTCCTCACTTAGCTCAACTTTTCTGAAGGTAACTAAATTATATTTGCTTTGTTCATGGTCAGATTCACTGGTTACATAGCCAGAAGATCCGCTCACTTGTTTTCGCCTACCGTATTCCTTTGTATAATTAGACATGTTTTCATTTGTAAGAACTTCCTTATTTCCGAGCTCTGGAGTCATCTTCCCACCTTCCCAGAAAGCCTTCATATCCTTGACTCTTTTCTCATCTCCTATCATTGATGATTGTTGTAACTCATGTTGTTGCAGGACGAGGTTACTTCTATTGTTGGCATGGGCCATATTTTTGGCGTCTAGAAAATTACAGGCCTCTCCTTTAGGATCTTTCTGAGTTTCTCCAGATTTAAGCTCAATGTTTTCTTCTTCCAAGAAAGATTTAACATCTCTCTCTCCGTCAGTGTATGTCTGTGAACTGATTTCTCTTTTCATTCCGGTTCTGAAAGAAGCGTCAGGGTTCTTCAAATCCATAGATGTTTTATCTTCAAAAGCATCTTCACACACGTCTTTTGGGTTACTTTCATCCATCTTGTCCTTACTCTGATCAATGGTCTGGAAATGGGTTCTCTTAGTGATACCATGAATATTGCGAGAAGTTGCATTCTCATTTTCTTTGCTTTGGTTCAAAGGAGCTTGGTCTTCTAGGACCACATCACTTGGACTTTCGTTTTCCGAAAACGATAACTGCCCTGGTTGCTTTATGACATCCTGGAGCCTTAAGTCTCTGCTCATTGACTCTCCTCTTTGATACAGAGAGGATTTCGAATTTAACGGATTTGTATTCGACCCCTTATCTTCTCCAATTGCAGACCATTCCGCTGACTTTGGAGTGTCCGTTTCTTCTGCAAATGGCCTTTCCTGAGAGGTTATCAAAACTGTTTCTTTGTCAGCAGTGCCGGAACTTCTTTTGAACCAGTCTAGCACTTTGGATATGGATTCATCAGCGGCCTTCAAACTTTCAGCAGCATGTTTGTCAACACTGCGACCCACAACAAGAGCAGGCTTACCTTGTTCAGGGTCTGCAAGGCCAGATTTTGGCAACACGGCTTCCTCTGCCTCAGCCAAACGCAACTCCTGGCCTACAAGAGACACAGCCAATATTTCTTGAGAAACGGGGGAGGGAAAAATTTGTAGCCTCCCCAATTAATGGTATCACTTGATTTCCAGCTGCCTAGATCAGCCTGACTGGGAACTATGATGCTTTTATGACTTGTGGACTTCAACTCCCAGAATTCCTGAGCTCGTCATGTTGGCTCAGGAATTCTGGGAACTGAAGTCCACAAGTCATAAAAGGGCCATGGTAGTTCCCCACCTCTAATATATATATATATATATATATATATATATATATATATATATATATATATATATATATATATATATATATACCTTTAAAGAAAAAAAATATTTCATTTTTAGATGGTGTATATATTTTGAATTAGAAAAGTGATGGCTGTTTTCCAGTCTGCCAAATATTTCCCAAAACATTGCCTGATCTAAAATGCTTGTATTTTTAAAGCTAATTTTAAAATGTGTTGTCCAATTTATAGGATTTAACATCAGCCAATCAATTAAATTTGCAGTTTAATTATTACCTAGGATATCCAACTGCATAATCGGTGTTCTTTTAAGTAAAGATATTCACGTGTTATTTGTTTACATTCCATGTCCTGCATTTTTCATTTTTTAAAAAACAATCTCCCAGAACACTAGTATTGGTAGAAATTCTTGAACAGCCTGCTAATCTGTTTTGATAATGTAGCTATTACATTTTGTAGAAGAATCCTAAAATCATAGGGTTTGAAGTGACTTCAAACTCCCTACCCAGACGAGAGAGCCTCCTCATATCATTTATTTTATTTTATTTTTTATTTATATCCCACCTTTATTATTTTTACAAATGACTCAAGGCAGTGAACATATCCAATACACCTTCTTTTTGTTTTCCCCACAACAACCCTGTGAGGTATTTTGGGCTGAGAGAGAGTGATTGGCCCAAGGTCACCCCCAGTTGGCATTCATGGTTAAGGCAGGATTTGAACTCATGGTCTCTCACTTTTGAACCTGATGCTTTAACGACTAGACCAAATAGCTATCCCAACTTTTCTTGGAAAACTTCCAGTGATGAAGCCCTTATGCCTCCAGAAGATAAGCTGTTCCATTGCTTTGTAACTTCTGACAGTCAAGAAATTCCTCCTTATTTCAAGTTTAGGTCTTTTTTATATAAAGCTTCCATTTACCGTGTTTCCCCGAAAATAAGACCCTGTCTTATATTTTTTTGAAACCTGAAATAAGCACTTGGCCTTATTGCCATGCAGTCAAAAGCCTGTTTGGGCTTATTATCAGGGGATGCCTTATTTTGGGGGAAACAGGGTATTGATTCTTGACCTACTCTCAGGAACTCTGGAGATTAAATCTATACTCACTTCTTTGTGACAGTTCTTTAAACTTTGAAAACTGTTATCATGTCTCCCCATTAGCCTTCTTATCTCAAATTAAACATACCCAATTCCCAGCGGTGAAATCCACTTACCTTCGCTACCGGTTCGGGAACGGGAGCGCGCGGGAACACCCACGCACCTCTTCTGCGCATGGGCAGAAGGTAAAATAACGGGACGTAATGATGTCCCGGCAGGTGGGTGGAGCCTCCCACCGCCACCGCTACCGGTTCAGCGAGCCAGATAGAACAGGGAGGATTTCACCGCTGCCAATTCCTTCATATTTTAGATGAAAAATTTTAAATTCCTGGTCAAATTTTAAGCTGAAACTTTGTGTTACAAACATTTAAAAAGCACCAATCAGCTGTTTCTGTTTTCTCGTAATGGTAGTGATTAGACGAGGAGACGACCAAATAGAGATCGAAGGCGGGGGCAAACACATCATCAGTTTGGAGTCACTACGCAGCCACAAGAGATTCAAGCCCAGCCCTCCTGGAATTCCATTGCCTCTTATCTAGTGCTACTGTAATTTGGCTTGATCATCAGTAGGTCAGATTCTTGTGTATAGCTAGCATGGAATAAACTTGAAGTACTTTGAACTCAACTCCTGTTCCTGATTATTTCTGCCTGACAGTTTGGCCACTAGCTATGGAAACAAACCAGTTTGTCCACACTAAACAACAAACAACGATTTACCAAAAATTAGAAAACAAGATGCACAATTGGAATAAAGAAGGATTTTTCTGTTTAAGTTCAGATTCTGGAATCCTAACACGTACATCTTAAAAAACACAGCAAAATCCTTCTCCAAGCCCCATTAGTTACCAGCTACATGAAAAAATAAACCAAGCCTCCTTAAGTATAATAACCTGCTTGTTCTAATTCTGTTTGATAGTGTTGCTGCTATTTCCATCATTGTTTAATGCATCCTGAATGAAATAATTAGCAAGTACACAATAATTTGATGATGGGGAATTAACAGAGAGGCAAAGACATTAAAAGTACAGGTAGTCCTCGACTTATGACCACAATGGAGCCCCAAATTTGCAATGGTAAGCCAGATACTTAAGTGAATTTTGACCCATTTTATGACCTTTTTTGGCACAGTTGTTAAGTGAATCGCTGCAGTCGTTAAGTTAGTAACATGGTTGTTAAGTGAATCCGGCTCCCCTCTTGACTTTGCTTGTCAGAAGGTCGCAAAAACTGACCACGTGACCCCCGAGACACTGCAACCATCATAAATACATACCAGTTGCCATGCCTTCTGTATTCTGTATACATGTATTCTGTATATATCCAAATCTTGATCACATGATAATGGGGACGCTGCCATTGTAACCTTGAGCGGTCACTAAATGAATACTTGGAAATCGAGGGCTACCTGTACTACCACACTCCTAAAAACAAGACTGAAAATAGGATGAAACAAGAGTGACCACTTGACTGGATGTTATCTCATTGGCTTTCATTATGTTTCTTACCAGTTGTGTGTTGTGTAGCATCACATGGCTCAGGATTCAGCTGCTTAGTTTTGGACTGAGACACAACTGGAACAGTTTCATTGTCCATGGTGCTTGGAACTATCTTCCTGGATGGTTCCCCTGGGAGTGCAGCTTCTGTGGGAGGACTTTTCACTAACCGTGGCAGATCTGAGTCATTAAAGCTGTAGGAACCTGAAGGCATTTCTCCTTCTCGAGATTCTTGTCCATCCTTCACGTTACCATCTAAAGCCGGAGAATAGGACCGCGCTGGCTTTCCTGGAGAAGATGGACCGTCTAAATAATTGACTTCATTCTCGTTGGCCTTAACAGAGCTGGTGTCTAACAAATTGAACTCTCCAAGTTCTTTGCCCTCGTGCAATTCGAGTTTTGGTGGACATTCATTCTTATTTACGCTGGAGGAAAACCTGACCTGTTTTAGTCTTTCCAGTGAGTTTTGAGAATAGTCTTCTGCTGAGGGAGGACTCTTCTCTGCAACATCTTCAAGGATGGTGGAGGTTGGCAACCCACTTTTGTTAGGTGGCTCCAAGGTTTGGCTCAGACGCAACACTTCGGAATCCGTGGAACTTGAACTTGAGCTTCGTTTGAGGATGCCCTTGGGTAGCCTTCCTTGGCCATTGACTTGCTTGATCTTTCTAGGTGTTCTGGGTAAGGAATCTTTACTCTGCAAGCTGACATCAGAGGTCTTGTGGACATTCTTCCTAGCTTTTGGTATAGGCAGTTTTCCTGTCTGCCTAAATTCTGAAGAAGGTTGTTCAGATGCTTCTGTTCCACTGTAGTTCAATAAATGTACTCTGGATTGGTTTTCTACGGAAGGTGAACGAGTGGCTGCAAAACAAGACCCATACACACAGAAAGAGAAAGAGGGAGGGAGAGGGAGAGGGGGAGAAAGAGAGAGGGAGAGGGAGAGGAGAGGGGGAGAAAGGGAGAGGGAGAGGGAGAGAAAAAGAGAGGGAGAGGGAAAGAGGGATAAAGAGAAAGAGGGAGAGGGAGAGGGAGAGAAAAAGAGAGGGAGAGGAAGAGAAAAAGACAGGGAGGGGAAGAGGGAGAGGGGGATAAAGAGAAAGAGGAAGAGGGAGAGAAAAAGAAAGAAAGGGAGAGGGAGAGGGAGAGGGAAGAAAGGGAGAGAGAGAAAAAAAGAGAAAGAGAGAGAGGGGGAGAAAGAGGGAGAGGTAGAGGGAGAGAAAAAGAGAGGGAGAGGGAGAGGGAAAGGGGGATAAAGAGAAAGAGGGAGAGGGAGAGAAAGAGAGAGAGGGAGGGAAAGAAAAAGAAAGAGAAAGGGAGAGGGAGAGAAAAAGGGAGAGGTAGAGAAAGAGAAAGAGAGAGGGGGAGAGGTAGAGGAAGAGAAAGAGAGGGAGAGGGGGAGAGAGAGAAAGAGAAAGAGGGAGAGAAAGGGAGAGGGAGGGAGAGAAAGAGAGAGAGAGAGAGAGAGAGAGAGAGAGAGAGAGAGAGAGAGAGAGATACACACACATACAATGAAAGATTTATAAGCAAACTGCAGATAAGAACTGCTTGGCCACTTCAAAACTTGTGGACTTCAACTCCCAGAATTCCCTAGCCAGCCACACATTATGATACATCTAGAAAAGAATTGATGCTAACATGCTTACTAAATAATTTTAAGTTTTAACCTTATTCTATAGGAATAGTAAAACCAGAATTATTTTTCTATCTTACATAATAAAGAGAGAGGCAGTTATAAAGTGATGGTTTTAGTAACGCCCAGCAAAATTACAGAAAATAGCCCAAGCTATTATTTATTTTGCTAATTTTCCAAATGCAGGTGAATAATTCCACGAGTGGAATTCTTCAATACAATCCGAGTCCGCTCGTCTGATTTTGCTGCATGCTATGGCTAGGCCTCAGATCAAGAAAAAATATTGGATTAAGGCAGTGGTGAAATCTAAAATTTGTTACTACCGGTTCTGTGAGCGTGGCTTGGTGGGGGGGGGGGTAATGTGACTGGGCGGGTATGGCCAATTTTTTTTTTTTTACTTTTAAAATCATTTTTTCTACAACCTCTTCTGCGAAGAAGAGGTTGTTAAAAAATGCTTTCAAAAGGCTCTGACGATCCCAGCTGAGTTGCCTGATCGTCAGAGGGTTTTTTAAAAACCCTCTGCCGATCAGGCAACTCAGCTGGGATCGTCAGAGCCATTTAAAAGAAAAAAAGCCTCTGATGATCGCACAGCTCAGCTGGGCATGGGGTGGGGGGCAGGGATTTTTGCTACCGGTTCTCCGAACCACCCGCCTCCATCGCTACTGGATCGGGTGATCCGGTCCGAACTGGGAGCATTTCACCCCTGGATTAAAGTAAGAAAGAAAACTATTTTTTTTAGTATAAGAAACCCAGGCATATTTTAAGTAGTAGTTCTTGTTTCTCATGGCATGCTTGTAAAATATGGTTAGTTAACTGGCACATGGAAAGTCCGTTTGATATAGTGGTTAGGGCACCAGGCTAGAAAACTGGGAGACCCTGAGTTCTAGTCCTGCCTTAGGCATAAAGCTAGCTCAGCGACCTTGGGCCGGTCCCTCTCTCTCAGCCCTGGGAAGAAGGAAATGGAAAACCACATCTGGAATCTTGTCAAGAAAACTGCAGGGACTAGTCCAAGCAGTTACCAGGACTTGAAGGGGTGGTGGTGATAGAGGAGGAGGAGGAGGAGGAGGAGGAGGAGGAGGAGGAGGAGGAGGAGGAGGAGGAGGAGGAGGAGGAGGAGGAGGAGGAGATCTTACATCCAATATATGGATCAGTAACTACTTTACTCCAACAATGCTGGATAACCAACATTTTGAAACAATTTTGGTAAGTGTAGACCTCAACAACCATAAGTGAACCTGGAATTGTAGTTATTAAGTTGTGCTGGTCATTTTACTAGTTACCATGTCACTGTGCCAGATTTTACAACCTATTTTGTGGCAGTCGTTAAGCAAATGCCGTGGTTGTTAAATGAGCGTGGCAGTCATGAAGCAAATCCATCGTCCACAACAGGCATTTTGGCTGGATACCAGGAGTAAACCAGTTTCTGGCAAAGATACATCGTAAATTACAGTTACGTGGTCGCAAGGTGCTGAAAACAGGCCTAAATGTGGACCAGATGCGGACACCCAAAATGCGATCAGGTTGGGGGGGTTGGGAGGGGAAATGTGTGTGTGTGTGTGTGTGGCCATCAGAACTTCAAATCCAAGTCATAAGTAGCTCTGGGAAGTGCGTCGTAAGTTCAAGCAGTTGCTAAATTATCAGTCTTAAGTTGAGGACTATCAGTATTAGCATTGGATAAGCAAAGCACTGAATAAATAACAACATCGTATAATTTGTACAATTATATAGACAGAAGCTGTCTTAATATAATTTTGTACTGCGCAATTTTGCCCATTATCTGCAAACCCCACCCCAATTCCACACAGTACTTTTGCTAAACAACTTTGTAATGTAGCTCTTACTTATATGATATCAAAGCATACTGTCATATTTGTTCCAAGGTTTCGCTTATTCTATAAAAACTGTGCAGACTATTTTTTAAAAAAAGAATCTTCACCTTCCTCTGTTGCTTCCGATGAATCAGTCATTCCATTTTCAGGCTGCTCAGTTTTTGCATTATCTTCTGGTCCAGTTGAATCATTAAACGGATTTTTCCTTTGCTGGAAGGGTTTAATTTACATGGTTTAAAAACATGGAAAGAAAGAATAGCAGAGAAAATAAAGACCTTCAAAAATGCTTCCATATTCTCAACTCCCTTCATTGGCCATTCTTCAAAGGGGATTGACAACATCCCTGATTTAGAAGGATAAAAGCCGTATTAACCAAGACGACTGTTACTTCTTTTTAATTAAGATAAATCTTACTCCATTCATTAAGACTTCTTTCCATTAAAGATGCTGATTGTCATAATGGAAATTAAAGACCAGCATTACACAGCTGTGCAAGTCAAACATACATTCTGGAAAGCAAAGAACCCCATTTGATACAGGAATAAAAATTTGCCTTCACAGAACACAGTGAACAGGATATCGATAATATAAACATCTTCTCTAAGCTTGCAGCTAGACTCCATCAAGTCTAAAAATACTGTAATTTAAGAAATCATAGAGAGAAAATAATTGTAGGAGGAGACTCGAATTAGTTTATGGTAGCAAAAAATCAGAAACCCGTAACACCTTTTCCAACTAATGCATTTTATTAAAAGGCATATTTTTTGTACAGATGCATAAAATATCTTGCTCTGGCATTAAAAAGCAGTAAAAAGGGACACAGTAATGAATGTTAATCCATCTTAATAAATGACAAAATGTTTAAAGTTTGTTGAGTTTGCTGGTGATTTGGGACTAAAAATGGCATTGTAATTGGTGGAATTAAAAATAATTCCATTATCAGCTCAGATATTTACTTCTAAAAATGAGAATATTCCAGAGCCAGTGGAGGGTTCACCAATCACTTCGTTGTTCTGCCTGCCAATGAAACCTGTAACTTCAACAAGCAAGAGGCCTTGGGACACTTCACTAACCAATCCAATTCCATAGATCGTGGAGGCTGCTCAGCTCTGAAAAGGCAATTTGCTTTCTATAACCATTCATCTCAAGGTATTATTTTAAAAAGAAGTAAAATCATTGCAAAAAATGATGGCAAGTTACTGAAATAGCAAGATTGCATTTGTCCTGACCCTCCCTCCCTCCCTCCCCTCCCTCCCTCCCTCATTCATTCATTCCCAACTTCCTTCGCTCCTTCCTTCCTTCCCTCCCTCCCTCCATTCCTTCTTCCTTCCTTTTCTCCCACCCTTCTTCCTTCCTTCCTTCCCTCCCTTCTTTCTTCCCTCCCTCCCTCCTTCCTTCCTTTCCTTCCTTCCCTCCCTTCTCTTCCTTCCTTCCCTCCCTCCCTTCTTCCTTCCCTCCTTCCTTCCTTTCTTCCCTCTCTCCCTCCCTCCATTCCTT
Source organism: Pantherophis guttatus (assembly GCF_059756535.1). Taxonomy (NCBI): domain Eukaryota; kingdom Metazoa; phylum Chordata; class Lepidosauria; order Squamata; family Colubridae; genus Pantherophis; species Pantherophis guttatus. The sequence continues at coordinate 8,982,622 of NC_142067.1, forward strand.
CTTTCCTTCCTTCCCTCCCTTCTCTTCCTTCCTTCCCTCCCTTCTTCCTTCCCTCCTTCCTTCCTTCCCTCTCCCTCCCTCCTTCCTTCTTTCCTTCCTTCCCTCCCTTCTCCCTTCCTTCCTCCCTTCTTCCTTCCCTCCTTCCTTCCTTTCTTCCCTTTCTTCCCTCTCTCCCTCCCTCCATTCCTTCTTTCTTCTTTCCTTCCTTCCTTCCTTCCCTCCCTCCCTTCCTTCCTTCTTTCCCTCCTTCCCTCCCTCCTTTCTTCCTCCCTCCCTCCCTTCTTTCCTTCCCTTCCTCCCTCCCTCCCTCCCTCCCTCCCTCCCTCCCTCCATATGCCTTTCAAGACCAATGGGCTATTTTACTTTTCTTCATTGCTTGTGAAAGAGCCAGAATCAGGCCTAGGGAACCGTTAGTAAAATTCTGAGACCACCTAAAATGTTACTGAATTGCTCATAGAAAAAGCTAAGCTCAGGGCCATGCAGTTCCACTTTAGGATTAGCATAAGCAATCAATAACGCAAAGGTGAGGTCATAAAAGACTGTTGCCTTTTCTGCTTCTTCTAAATATTCATTTAGGCACTTGACCATCACTGGGTAGTAATGGTAAACCCACCTTAGATGGGGAAAGAGCTTGTTTCCTTGTTTCTTCCTGAGGTTTCTGTAATGTATTGGAGGCTGCATTGGACATTTTGGGGCTGAAGAAAAAGAGACAAGAAAAGAAGCTTAGATCCTGTCCAGGTCACCCATCTAAACAGGCTTAAGTGCCAGGACTTTTAATTAAGGAAACCTTAAGTTCAGGTAGTCAGTCCCAAAGGTGCTTTTTCAGGAGACAACTGGACTTTCTTGCTTTTCCTTTGAAGGCATTTCGCTTCTCATCCAAGAAGCTTCTTCAGCTCTGACAGGATAGTGGGGAATGGAAGGATTTCTATGTCACTGCGTTCTTTTATTTACCAGCTGAGCTTCATCATTTCTGGACTATCAGACTTTCCGTACCTTGCCAAGAATTGTTATCAAAAGCTACTACGCATGTCCATCCACCCACATTCCTTCTCCACACTCTTTCCTTTGTTCTCTTGCCAGAGGTCCGGCTGGACCGGCAGGAGACCTCGTTTGCCAAAATGTAACAATTACTTTTCTTAGTTAATGAGGTGTTTTATTTTCTTTATAACAAATAAATGAGTTTTATTAGAAAACTTTTCTTCGCGTTTCTTTTCAGAATATTGCAACTTGGAGAGGCCACGATCCATCCTCTAATTAAACCAGGGTGATTTGTCCCAGAGCCAAACATGGGATTAATCAATGCTCTGACATTCTACTCCTTGAAGATATGTGAAATCCTTCCATTCCTCACTATCCTGTCAGAGCTGAAGAAGCTTCTTGGATGAGAAGCGAAACGTCTTCAAAAGAAAAAACAAGAAAGTCCAGTTGCCTCCTGAAAAAGCACCTTTGGGACAACCATGACCTGGATGACTGAGAATCTCTACAGACTAAGTACAGGTAGTCCTTGTCTTACAACAGTTCGTTTAGTGACCAAAGTTACAATGGCACTGAATATTTTATGACTGTTTTCACACTCATGACCGTTCAGCTACCCATGGTCACATGATCAAAATTCAGATGCTTGGCAACTGGCTCGTATTTATGACGGTTGCAGTGTCCCGTGGTCATGTGATTGATTGATTACCTTTTGCAACCTCCTGACATGCAAAGCGAATGGGGAACAACCAACTTAATAATTGCAGTTATTCGCTTAACAACTCTGGCAAGGAAGGTTGTAAAATGGGGCAAAACTCGCTTAACATCCATCTCGGCTTAGCAACAGAAACTTTGGGCTCAGCTGTGGTCGTAGGTCAAAGACTACCTGTATCTGAATTAGGTGTCTCATCTGTCCCTCTCTCCAACTGACTGATACATTTTTATCCTCACAAGATTTTACCAGCTAAGCACCCGCTGATATACGTACCGTATTTTTCGGAGTATAAGACGCACCTTTCCCTCCCCCCCCCAAAAGAGGCTGAAAATTTGGGTGCGTCTTATATTCCGAATGTAGCTTTTTCTAAGCTTTTTTTCAGCCCTGAGGCACTAGCGAGGCACTAGCGAGCAATCTTCCCAGTTTTGCCTGCTCCCTCGACTCTACGCTGTGCTTTAACGAGCAAATAAAGTGATCTCCCTGCTTTGCTCTGACTCTCAGCTGTTCTTTAGAAGCTTTTTTTCAGCCCTAACTAGGCGATAGCCGAGTGAAGCGATCTCCCCATGCTTTGCCTGCTTTTCTCATTGCTGCTTCCTCTCAGCTTGCCTTAGAAGCTGTTTTTTATCCCCAAGCAGGGGATTAAAAAAACCAGCAAACTAATGTACTGAAGCTGACTAGACTAAGGACGCTAGCCAGATGAATACCTGGTAGGCAGATTTTTTTTTCCTATTTTCCTCCCCCAAAACTAAGCTGCGTCTTATACTCCGGTGCGTCTTATACTCCAAAAAATACGGTAATTGGTTTCTATTGTTTTTTTTTACTGTATTAAGTTTCCGTGATGTGTTTATACAAGTGGTAACCCTGTTACTAACTTAACGGGTGCTGTGATTCACGTAACAACTGTGGCAAAAAAAAGTTGTAAAATGGGGCAAAATTCACTTTTTGCTTAGCGAAGGAAATTTGGGGCTCAGTTGCGGTCGTAAGTTGGGGACTACCAACTTCATGGTTTTGCACCATTTCTCACGGAGAATAATGAAACCCATTTTCCCTTTTAAGCACAATTCATTTTCAACGCAATTACTTTTCATTCATTCATTGTGTACATTCTGTAACAAGGACATTGCAATTAATTAATTGCAAATTAATTTTAACATCCGTACACCTTGCTACATAAAACTGTCTATCCAATGCTTCCTGCAAAAAATTGTAGTCTGCAATGTGGCATTTATCTGCAGAAGAAAAATCAAGACCATTGAAATCTCCTAGCAATATACCGTACTGTGTTTCCCTGAAAATATGACCTACTCCGAAAGTAAGTCCTAGCTTGATTTTTATATGTGCAGCCTTATCCCCCAAAATAAGCCCTAATTAAGACCCTGCCCACTCCAGAGTGCAGGGGTAAAAATTAAGCTAGGGTGAGGATAGGGGAGGTGGAGCTGCCCTACTACTTATCTTTGGACAGTTGCAACCAGGCCTCGCACATCCCGACAGCTGCCTTGCCAGCCCATTTCTTCTGCAGCCGGCAAGGCTTTCCTGAAGACCTCTGTAGCTGATAACACAGCTCCAGATTGATCCGGAGCTCTGTTATCGGCTGTAGAGGTCTTCAGGAAAGCCTTGCTGGCTACAGAAGTAGTTCCTGAAGGCCTCTGACAGCAAAAAGGAGGCCGAGGGCAACACGCACAAGTGAGGTGAGTCAGTGGACGACATCCCCCCCCCAAGAATAAGACCTGGTGCCCTTTTTTTGTGGCAAAAAAAGCATAAGACAAGGTCTTATTTTCGGGAAAACATGGGCACCTCTACTGTCACATTCCTAAACTGTAATCCCTAATTGTTGTTGTTAGTTGTGAAGTCGTGTCCGACCCATCACGATCCCATGGACAACATTCCTCCAGGCCTTCCTGTCCTCTACCATCCTCTGGAGTTCATTTAAGCTCACACCGACTGCTTCAGTGACTCCATCCAGCCACCTCGTTCTCTGCCGTCCCCTTCTTCTTTTGCCCTCCATCGTTCCCAGCATTAGGCTCTTCTCCAGTGAGAACTTCCTTCTCATTAGGTGGCCAAAGTATCTGAGTTTCATCTTGAGGATCTGGCCTTCTAAAGAGCAGTCAGGGTTGATCTCCTCTAGGACTGACCGGTTTGATCGCCTTGCAGTCCGAGGGACTCGCAGGAGTCTTCTCCAGCACCAGAGTTCTAAGGCCTCAATTCTTTGGCGCTCAGCCTTCCTTATGGTCCAACTTTCACAGCCATACATTGCAACTGGGAAAACCATCGCCTTGACTAAATGCACTTTTGTTGGCAGGGTGATGTCTCTGCTTTTTAGTAAGCTATCTAGATTTGCCATGGCTTTCCTCCCAAAGAACAAGCGTCTTTTAATTTCTTGGCTGTAGTCCCCATCTGTGATGATCTTGGAGCCCAGGAAAATAATCCCTAATTACATCAACCTATATTAAAACATAGGTTTGTCAGCATTCATCTGTGTGTCTCCAAGTTTTCTGATCATAACGCTTTCTATAGCAGAAACTGTTCTTGAAAGCATGGCCAAGAGAAGGAAATTCAGCTATTTAGTATCTACACACGAGAGCAAGTTTAATGTAGTGTTTAAAGTATCAGGTTAGAAACCAGGAGACTGGGAGTTCTAGTCCTCCCTTAGGCAGAAAGCCAGCTGGGTATCAAGCGCAAGGAATCAGGATCATACATTAAGTTCTCAGAAGATTCACTGCTCAACCCTATACACAAGAGTCTAGTCAGCTAACGGGTCTGTAATAAATTGGTGCTAGATAAGAATCAATGGAATTCAAGGGACGCTGGACTTGGATCACTTGTGGCAATGTAATGATGCCAGACTGATAACTCTCTTAACTCCACTCCCAGCTCTGCCTCTTCTTCTGCACTGGGTGACATTGGGCCAGTCCCTCTCTCTCAGCCCTAGGAAGAAGGCAATGGCAAACCTTTTTCGAAAAACCTTGAAAACTATGGGGACTCGCCCAGGCAATCTCCAGAAGCCAACACTGACTCAAACACACAAATAAATTAATAAATAAAAGTATCTACAGGGCAATGCCTAATACCGTGAAGGTATTATAGCGTGCCCACAAACAGGAAGCAGACGTGGCCGCACAATGAGAGCGGGAACCCCTGAAAAGCAAACGTTTAATAATCTAACCAAATGCAAGCCAGTCTTAGAGATGACAAAAAGAGACTCAGATGATCCATGTGCCTTTTAAAAGCATTCCAGTTACGCAGGCTTCTGGTTTTCATGCCCTACCTTAAAGACCTTTTACCTGAAGATTATTTTTTTCTCTTTCCACCCCGAAAAGGCAAGTAAATATTACTTGAGGGAGAAGTCAGAGATCTTAAAAATAATAACCCAGCCCTCACCTCAAACAAAAGTGGTGTGTACACACACACACACACACACACACACACACACACGATCATGGACACATTTATTTCTAGTTTGAAATATCTGTAGGAGAAGATACAGTTAAAAAATATCCCAGACATTTTTTAAGAAAGAAAGAAAGAAAGAAAGAAAGAAAGAAAGAAAGAAAGAAAGAAAGAAAGAAAGAAAGAAAGAAAGAAAGAGGGGGAGGGAGGGAAGGGAGAGAGAGAGAAAAAGAAAGAAAGAAAGAAAGAAAGAAAGAAAGAAAGAAAGAAAGAAAGAGGGGAAGGGAGGGAGGGAAGGAAGGAAGGGAAGGAAGGAAGGGAGAGAGAGAGAGAGAGAGAAAGAAAGAAAGAAAGAAAGAAAGAAAGAAAGAAAGAAAGAAAGAAAGGGGAGGGAGGGAAGGGAGAGAGAGAAAGAGAGAAAGAAAGAAAGAAAGGGGAGGGAGGGAAGGAAGGGAGAGAGAGAAAGAGAAAGAAAGAAAGAAAGAAAGAAAGAAAGAAAGAAAGAAAGAAAGAAAGAAAGAAAGAAAGAAAGAAAGAAAGAGAAAGAAAACACCTTTCACTTGTAAATCTGAGCTACCATCACAAGCACCCTTTCTACAAAAAAACGGGACTGCTTCAGTTCTGGCAGTTCCCAGCCAGTCCATGACAGTTTCCCAGCCAGTCTCGCAATCCCTTTCTCTCCTCCCCTTTCCCCCCTCTCCACAGCATCAACCACTTACCTGCAAGTTCCCCACAAGGAAACTCAATGGGGAAACCAGCAGGAAGTTGAAAGTCACTTCAACTCCTACTGCTTTTTTGCCCTCCCGCGGGCATTCTAACATTCTAATGGGCGAGGCAGCTTGATTGTGTACTGAGTAAGATGTAGGACTAAGGGAAACGCAGATTCCAATCATGGAGACTTTAGATCAGTCATTCTCTCTCGGGCCAGTCTATCTTATATGGTTGTAAGTAGTGACTAGCTATTCTATCTTTCCTCCAAGAAATTCAAGGCATGTACAAGTAGTTTGTTTAGTGACCATTCAAAGATACAATAGTACTGAAAAAATTGATTTATGAATATTTTTCACACTTATGACCTGGGGAGGGGGGCTGCTGGGGGTTCGCAGGGGTTTGGGAGAACCTTTAGCTAAGATTCTATGCAGTTTGGAGAACTCCCAAATCCCACTCCTGGCTGGCCCCACCCACCCCTCCCCTCCCAGGAATCCCCACACAGCCCATTTTGAATGCAGATAAGTACAGGGCATGCATGGAGGTTCAGGGAAGGCGAAAAACAGGCCTATGGGAAATTCGGGAAGGCCGGAAACGGGCCCGTTTCCAGCCTCCAGTTGGCCTCCGGAGCCTGGGAGACCATTTTCGCCCTCCCGGAGACTCAACAAAGGCCTCCGGAGCCCCACCGTGGTACAGGAGGCCAACTAGGTCACGCCCACTATTGCCACACCCACCCAGCAACCGGGCAGAGAACCCCTTGCTAAAATTTTTGAAGCCCATCCCTGCTTATGACCCTTGCAGCATCCCCATGATCAGATTATCAACATTCAGATGCTTATCAACTGATTCATATTTATGACGTTTATAGCGTCCAAGGGTCATGTGATCCCCTTTTGCGACTTTTTGAAAAGCAAACTCAGTGGGGGAAGCCAGATTCCCTTAGCAACCGTGTTACTAACTTAACAACTGCAGTGATTCACTTAACCACCGTAGCAAGAAACGTTGTAAACGGGGCAAAACTCATTTAACCACTGTTTTGCTTAGCCAGAGAAATGTTGGGCTCAACTGTGGTCAGAAATCAAGGACTACCTGTAAAGCCATTACATAGAACTCACAGAACCTGATGCAGTTGTCACAAAGCTGATTATGCAACGAAATTAAAGAATAAATAAAACACGGGTGCAGGAAATGAATTAAATTCTAAACTGGGAGTCCATGGCAAGTAATTTTCTAAACAAGTTTATATCTGATCATAGATTATACAATCAGCAAATTTCGTGAGATGTCTAACCTCTGGTTAGATCTAGATTCCTCTTCCTTATCTTGTAAAACACCCAACTTTTCCGGTGACACAAAGATCTCTTTGTTGACATTGTTCACCCAGCTGCTTTTGGTATTTCCAGACTTACTCTGATGACTCAGCTCAGCTAAAATATAAGATGAAGACAAAAAAATGGGAGAAAATTAGCTTATGTTTGGTCTACTCATACACAGAGAGTAGCCAATGTACAGTTTGAACATGCAAGTTCTTTCTTTATTGATCAACATTAAAAATGAAATATGAACACCACTATTTTTTATTATTATTATTTTTTACAAACATATCAATGCGTGAACAGTATGGGCACATTCTAATACAAATAAAACTAGTAGAATTAATCATGGTTATTACATTCAATCAACATATATTTCTAATAATGATACACATTTATATTAATTTGCAAACTGTCCTTATTCAGTTATTCCATGTTTTCTCTTGTTATTACTTTTATTTTATTATATGAAAGTGTATACAGTAATATTCCCCCTTCTCTTATTTCTATCACTTATTCTAACTTTTAATCATGTCACCCTTTATTAAAAAAACGTTTTCTTTCTATCCTACCTAATTTCTAGTCATGTTGCCTACCTAAAAAAAAGAAAAGAAGGAGAGAGAAGAGGAAAAGCAAATCAGAACAACAACAAAAAAGAGAAATCATCTCTCCATCGCCTCTTGCCCGCTTCAATACTTTAATTGCTATGCTTTTTTTGACTTGCCTCCCAAATTTTTTATTACTCTCAATACGCTGATTGATAATTCAGTAATTTTATTCTAACCTATTGTTAAGAAAGGCATCCTTTTAAAAATATTAAATCTTTTACAAACTCGCAGCATTTTTCAACTTGGTAAAAAGCCCACAATAATGACTACATTTCCTGTAAACATGTGCTATACAGATAGTCCTCAACTTACGGCCATTCGCTTAGCGACTGTTCGAAGTTACAACAGCACTGAAAAAAGCGACACCACCTGTCCTCACACTCATCGCCTTCGTGGCATCTCCACAGCCATGTGATCAAAATCCAGGTGCAGGTATTTAAAATGGTTGGCGATCACCTGATCGCCATTTGCAATCTTCCTAGCTGGCTTCGGACAAGCAAAGTCAATGGGGAAGACGGCAGGAGGTTGCAAATCACAAGCACTTGGTAGCTCACGCTACGACCATAGCAAAAAGGTTATAAAATCAGGCACAGTCGTGTGATGTCTCACTGAATGACCACCCTGCTTAACAACAAATTTTCTGATCCCAATTTTGGTCATAATTTGAGGACTACCTGTCTAGGAGAAACTAGCTATTCTGTAGACACCCAGTTATCCCAATGGCTGTTGAACAAGATGGGAGTATGGATAAATCATCTAAGCATTTTCATTGAATCTTCATTCAATATATTGACTTCCATTGATTCTGAGTTGCTTGGAGAGTAAGTGGCCAGGTAGGTAGACAGATAAGTAGGTAGGCAGACAGGCAGGTAGGCAAGTAAGTAGGTAGGTCAATAGGCAAGTAGGTAGGTAGGCAGACAGACAGACAGGTAGATAGGCAGGTGAGTAGGTAGGCAGACAGAAAGACAGGCAGGCAATAGACAGTCAGGTAGGTGAGCCGATAGATAGGTGGGTAGGTAGGCAGGCAGGCAGTTAAGTAGGTAGGTTAATAGGAAGGTAGGTAGGCAGTCAGAAAGAAAAATAGGCAGATAAGTAGGCAGTCAGATAGGTGGGCAGATAGATGGATGGGTAGGTAGGCAGGCAGCTAGGCAGGTAAGTAGGTAGGTCAATAGGCAGGTAGGTAGGCAGACAGAAAGACAGGTAAGTAGGTAGGTAGATAGGTAGATCGGCAGGGAGGCAGATAGGCAGGCAGACAGAAAGACAGGTAGGCAAGTAGTAGGCAGTCAGGTGGGTAGATAGATAGGTGGACAGGTAGGCAGGCAGGTAAGTAAATAAGCAGGTAGGCAGGCAATTAGGTAGGTAGGTAAGCAGGTAGGCTGGCAAACAGAAAAATAGGCAGATAAATAGGCAGTCAGATAGGTGGGCAGATGGATGGATGGATAGGTAGGTAGGAAGGTAGGTAGGCAGGCAGGTAAGTAAATAAGCAGGTAGGTAGGCAGGTAGGTGGGTAGACAGGCAGGCAGGCAGACAGACAGAAAGACAGGCAGGCAAGTAGACAGTCAGATAGGAGGGCAGATAGATGGATGGGTAGATAGGTAGGTAGATCCAGTGGTGGGATTCAGCCAGTTCGCACCACTTCAGGAGAACCGGTTGTTAACTTTCTGAGCAGTTTGGCAAACTAGTTGTTGGAAGAAATCATTAGGGCAGAGATCCGGTTGTTAAATTACTTGAATCCCACCACTGGGTAGATCCTCCACTTGGAGAGAGCCACTGATCATGCTGGCTTGGAATTGTAGCTGAGGTCCAAAACATTTAGAGGACAGTAGGTTGGAGGAAAGCTGACTTGAATCAAGACCATTAAAAGTCCTTCCTCATTTTAATCATAACGAAGTGTATTCTTGATTGAAGATCTACAAAAAAAACCCAAAACTCCCATTTCCTCTTCTACACAAAGCCATGCTTCTTTTTTTCCCAAAATCAACACATACCTATTGTCAAGGGTTTCCTTCTTATTGATGCCCGGATTATATCGGCTCCATGTATTTTCTCTCTGTGCCTCTTTGCCTTCGCTTCATAAAACCACTGCCCGCTCATATTTTTAACTTGGGCATCATCCTTTACTTTTTCAGGTAAATTCCTAGAAAATGAAAAATAATGAGAAATACAGTAGTTATTATATCGGGAGCTTAAATGTGATTCAGTAAAACTGGATAATGAATGAATGAATGAATGAATGAATGAATGAATGAATGAATGAATGAATGAATATATGTCAATTGTGCCACCGTTGGAACTCTGGAATCAGGTCGTATGTACCTTTTGCGCGGAGTCCGTCATAGCTTTGAACAGTCGCTAAGCAACTGGTCATTAAGCAAGAACTATCTGTATGTTGTAACCAGGATAAAATAAGTCTGAGAGCAAGCAAATAATACATTTTAACTAATTTTCTAAGTATGTTTTAAGTTCCAGAGCATTACAATATTTGTTCTTTTCTTTGCCTATCTAGTATGTGTCCATGAAGATATTGTTCAACAGGAATAGCCCAATGCATACCAATTGTATTTTTCTTTTTTAAACCACCTCTTCTGTCTTACCACAATGTGGTTCTTTCTACCTGCAGTTACGGAACGCCCTTTGAATAAATATGACTGGTCAGAAGACAAAAATTCCACCTGTTAACGCAATGTCTATCTTTATGCTCCACCTGTTAATCCTAACCCTAAATCAGTTCTTAGAATGAATAGTGAAGAAGCCCAGGATTTCTGAAAATTTACATCACTTGTGTTTGAACAACTTTTATTACTGTACTTTTTGGAGTATACGATGCACTTTTTCCCACCTAAAACAGGGTGGAAATGTTGGTGCGTCTTATAGACCGAATACAGCCATTTTTGGTCTCCTGAAACCCTGCCCCGCGTGTCCCGTTTTCACCAAAAATGGGCCAGTTTTTCGCAAAAACAAGATGTGCAGAGGGTTTGGGAGGCCTGCAGAGTGCTCCTGGGGGCTGGGGAGGGCAAAAACGGGACGTGTGGGGGTTTCAGGAGGCCAAAAATCAGGGGTGAAATGTTCCCGGTTCGGACCGGATCGCCCAATCCGGTAGCGATGGTGGCTGGTGGTTCGGAGAACCAGTAGCAAAAATCCCTGCGCCCCCCCCCCATGCCCAGCTGAGCCACGCTATCATCAGAGGTTTTTTAAAATTATTTTTAAAAGCATTTTTTTCTACCACCTCTTCGGCTGAAGAGAAGTGTAGAAAAAATGGTTTTAAAAGTTTTTTTTTTTAAAAGTTGGCCACACCCACTCAGTCACATTATCCCCCCACCAAGCCACGCCCACAGAACTGGTAGTAACAAATTTTACATTTCACATTGCTGAAAATGGGCCTGTTTTTCGCAAAAAACGGGATGCACAGAGGGTTTGGGAGGCCGGCAGAGTGCTCCTGGGGGCCAGGGAGGGCAAAAACTGGACACGCGGAGGCCAAAACCTATTTTTTTTCCTCTTGTTTTCCTCTTTGAAATCTTATACTCCAGTGTATCTTATAGTCCCAATTTCGGTGACTTTTTCTTTGCCACAATCGTTAAGCAAATCACTGCAGTTGTTAAGCGAATCATGTTAAGCGAATCACGCTGACTTTGCTTGTTGGAAGCTTGTTGGGAAAGTCGCAGTGGCAACCACGTGACCCCAGGATGCAGTAACCATCCTAAATGCATGCTAGTTGCCAAGTGCCCAAATTCGGATCACAGAACTGGTTGTAAGTCACTTTATTTATTAGAAACTCTGAATGGTTACTAAGCGAATGGTTTTAAGTAGTCAAGGACTACCTGCAGAAGATTGCTGAAAAAAATATAGAAGTGTACAGTGCATAGGTAAAGGTTCCCCTGCACATGTGTGCTAGTTGTTCCTGACTCTAGGGGGCAATGCTCATCTCCATTTCAAAGCCGAAGAGCCAGCGCTGTCCGAAGACGTCTCCGTGGTCATTGTGGCCGGCATGACTCAACACCAAAGGCGCACGGAACGCTGTTACCTTCCCACCAAAGGTGGTCCCTATTTTTCTACTTGCATTTTTTACGTGCTTTCGAACTGCTAGGTTGGCAGAAGCTGGAACAAGTAACGGGAGCTCATCCCATTATGCGGCACTAGGGATTCAAACCGCTAAACTGCCAATCTTCTGATCGACAAGCTCAGCGTCTTAGCCACTGAGCCACCGCGTCCCCTGTACAGTGCATAGAAAGCCCAATTTAGAGCTTAAAACAAAGGCCAAAACAGAGACAAGTCATTAACCAAGAATACATATTAATTACTCTAGCATTTAGGGCCATTGTTAGAACATGGTTTAATGCCTAAATTTCTTCTTTCCCCTTTCAGGCAGAAGAGGAGCCAAGAAGAAATTTAAAACTCTGGCAACACATCACAGATTGATCCAATAAGAAGCAGAATTAAGATCTCCTGACTTGTACATTACAGCTCACTTAGCCACAGGAATTCTCCTTCACCAATTCTTCAGAAAGAAAACAAACTCTCCGTCTGTAACTTTTCTGCTAGCCATCCGATAATCCCAGTAACTTCTCATGCATGAAGATTTAGAGCTTATTTTTACCCTTGCCTTCCTAAAGAATAGGAACCCAGCCCAGCTGAGTAATACAATAAGCAAACAGAAAAGTTGACTTCCCTCTCCTTCGCATCCTGCTTGAAGATAAAGTAAAGGTTTCCCCTGCCCAGTCATGCCGAACTCTAAGGGCTGGTGCTCATCTCAGTTTTCTAGCCAAGGGAGCCAGCGTTGTCCAAAGAAACTTCCATGATCACGTGGCTGGCATGACTATACGCCGAGGTGCATGGAACGCTGTTAACTTCCTACCAAAGTGGTACCAATTGATCTACTTGCATTTGCATGCTTTCAAACTGCTAGCTGGGCAGGAGCTGAGGCAAGAATGGGAGCTCACCCCATCACGTGGCACTCGGGTCTCAAATCCGGGCTGTCAGATGGCTCAACTGCTGAGCCATCCTGCTTAGGAAGGAACAATGTACAAAATGCCACAAGGTCTTATGCTACTTCCTTACTTTTCTCAGTGAGGAAAGGAAGGAAGGAAGGAAGGAAGGAGAGGAAGAGAAAGAAAGAAAGAGAAAGAAAGAAAGAAAGAAAGAAAGAAAGAAAGAAAGAAAGAAAGAAAGAAAGAAAGAAAGAAAGAAAGAAAGAAAAAAGGAAAGAAGGTAGAATGGATGGATGGATGGATGGAAGGAAGGATAGGAAGAAAGATAGGTACCGGGAGAGAGGGCGGGAGAGGGAGAGGGAGGAAGGGGGAGAGAGAGAGTGTGGGAGAGAGAGAGTGTGGGAAAGAGAGAGAGAGAGAGAGAGAGAGAGAGAGAGAATCCAAAACCGTTCTTCCTTTTCTTGCAGACTATAACAAGCAGGTCTTCAGTCCAGATAATTGGATTATCTCTGGATAACCCCATTTATAGCTGGGTCCACAAGTAGGACAAAGGTAAGCCCTAAAAATATACCCACAGATACAGCTGGAGAGTTGTGCATCAACCAGATCATTGTTCTTTTTCAGCGTACATGCTCAGATAAGCCAATTTGCAGAGTTTAAAGCAGAAAAAAAAAAATCAAACACAGACACAAGCACACAAACGCATTTGCTATTCTAAGGGTTTCTGCCACAAAAGAAAACCTAGAAAAAAACAGCAGAGGGTGTTTTCCTAGTGTTAACACAACCACAACTTTTCACTTTCTCAGACTGCATGGTGCCAGTGGCCTTGGTGGTAAAGAGTCCAAAAGTGCCAGTTTATTTTTAACCTATCCTTAAACCCACCGGGTAGCCGTATGCTGTTATTACATCCACAAACCGAGCATGAGTATTCCAGACCCACTAGCTGAATTTACAAGTTTTTCTCTGTTTTCATCAAGCGCGCTGAGCAGACTGGGACCTCTTGCCCGAGGTTTATTAGATCTTGCGCAAGGGCTAAAATGTAGTGAGCTATGTGGCTATTAACTCATCTCTCAGCAAAAGGTCGTAAGAGTGGAATGCAGACAAATGCCAGGGCCAGATTACATCTCAAGCAAGGAAACTCTAAAACCACAAGCCAAAAGAAAAACAAGCAAGAAGAGACATCATAGACTTTGGCTAGAGACATAACTTTCGTAGAAACCAAATTCTCCATTAGAGGTCCTCTAGAATAGGGGTCCCCAACTGGTGGTCCGTGGACCACTGGTGGGCTTTTAGAAAATTTTGGTGGTCAGCAGAAAAATTATTTGCATTTTTTATATTGCACTAAATCAGGGGTCCTCAAACTATGGCCCCTGGGCCAGATACGTGCAATGAACACTTGTGTTGCTGTAGAGAGTCTCCCCCTTTGGGGTCTTCTTGTGTGGGTTGGAGGGGGGCAGAAATTCCGACTTGGGGTCTGCTTCAGACTCCTGGTGTAGGGCTTTAGCCGAAGACTGGAGGGAAGTGCCACTGGTGGCAAAGAGCCGGAGGGTCTTGTTCCAATGGGACTGCATCATGGCTTGGAACTGGCTGACCAACTCAGCCTGCTGAGCCTCCAGGCGCCGGTACCTGGCCTTGCACTCCCGCAGGTCTTCCCTCTGCTTGGAAAGCCTATGCTTGTGGTCCTCCGTGAGGTGCTTCTGCTGAGCCTCCTTTTTGGCCAGATTCAATTTGAACTGAGCCAGCTGTTTTGCCAACTCTTTCTCGTGGTGTCTGCTTAGCTCCAACAACGGCTTCCTGTTGGGGCTCTAAGGAGCCCAGGCCGGCAGGCGAGGAGGGGTTGGGAGTGGAGGGGTGAGTAGAGGCCAGAGAGGCACCCCTCAACCTGAGTGACATCAACTTGGCCACGCCTATCCAATCACATGACCACCTAGCCACGCCCACACAGCCGTTAGGCAGATCATATTAGTGGTCCCCAGGATTTAAAATTATGAATTTAGTGGTCCCTGGGGTCCAAAAGGTTGGGGACCCCTGCTCTAGAACAGGGGTCCCCAACCTGTGCGCCGCAGCCCACTACTAGGCTGAGGCCTATTCATAAACGGGCCACGTGAGGGCCTGGCTGGTGTGTGTTCATGTGTGAGCACATTGTAAGCCACCCTGAGTCTCCGGAGAAGGGCAGCATATAAATCAAATTAAAAAAAAAAAATTGTGTCCCTTTCTGCACGCAGTAAAATTTTTTTTTAAAGTACTCTTTGATGGTCCTAATAAATTTTAATGTTCTTAGACTTTAAAACAATGTTTCATTTTTGTTTATTTCGGTATGCTTTATGTATTTTCACTACTAAATCACAATCCAACCAATCTTTAGTACAGTCATAAATGAGCCTATTGATTACTACTATTATTCATGGCATAGGTTGCAATGGACAATAAAATCACATTTTAAGGTATGCCCTGATATTTCTGTGCTGCCTCTTGCAGTCACATCTTAAAGCGGTTGAATTAAAAAAAAAAAGCTAGTAAAACACAATAACAGAAGTAAAGATGAAAAAATGTAAAAACCATAATCATTAAAGGAATGCAGAGAAGAAGAAAAAACCAAATGCAGTTAGTTCTCAACTTATGTCCAGTTGCTTAACGACCCCTGCAAACAAAAAGGATGTAAATTGGGTCAGTCACACGGGTGACTCAATAGGTGACTGCCTCCATTATGGTCATAAATTGAGGACTACCTGTACTATACTACTGTAATGTTCCCACAAGTTGGTGTGTAAAGTTGGTGCTGGAGTTCAACAGATCAATAAATACCTTATGAATTTCAGTGAGGAAAGTATTCCAGAATGACAGTCTCATCAGAGCAAAGTCCTAGATTCCTAATGGGAAACCTATGGCATGCGTGCCCGAAGTGGCACGCAGAGCCATCTTTCTGGGCACGCGAGCTGTCACCCAACTCACCTGCAGCTGCGCGTGTGCCCCAGCTGGTATTCGAGCATTCACACAATTCAGGGGATCCAGCTGGTCTTCAGAGCTCTCCTGGGCATGCGCGCACATTTGCGCATGTGTGCGAGAGTACTTGCGTGCAGTGCACGCAAGTGTAGACCACATTCATGTGCACATTGCATGCCTGAAAACTGCACACATGCGCAGATGGTGCGATTGTATGCGCAGCGCACAGGGGGAGCTGCGCAAAACCTGTGCGCATGCGCAGATGGTGCGGTTGCGCATGCAGCACACGGGGAGGAGCTGTACATCAGTGCAGATAGCAACTGCGTGCGCAAAGAAAGCGTGTAGCTGTTCGGCACTCGGTGAGTAAAAGATTCGCCACCACTGTCCTAGATAAATAACTGGAAGATTATGATTTGTTAGTGCAAAAAAAGAAATCCCTTATTTATTTATTTGCATAATTTGCATAGCAACCACCTCACAAAGGTGACTGCTGAGGGACATATAAAAACTAAAACCAAATAGTTCATAAAATCAATATGCAACCTAACCAGGTTAAAAAAAAAACAACAACTATTCCCATTCAAATTATTAAAACAAAACAATCAATCAAATTTCAACCTCAAAGTTAAAATGCTTGTGACAGCTTCCAGGTCAGAGTGACAGAATAACAGAGTTGGAAGCGGAGGTGGTATTCAGCCGGTTCAGACCGATTCAGGCAAACGGGTATTGGCGACCTGCAGGTGGACCCACCCACCCACCTAGGCGCAATCCTATCCTATATCGCTATGTTTTTGATGCCACATGCATGTGTGGACAGCGCGGGTGAGCAAATTGCCATGTTATTTGATGTCGCATGGATGTGCGGATGGTGTGAGCGAATTGCCATGTGTTGTGATGCTGCACGCATGTGCACGTGCACGCTCACATTTCCAATGCTGGGCAAACCGGTTGCTACAATATGTGAATCCCAAGAGGTCCGTAAAGGGGGCGTGCATAAGCGCACCAGCGTGCCTACCATCCCTGTCCTACTGTCCCCATTTATTTGTTTTCATTTCCTTCGTTCATGTCCATGTTCATATTCATACCTGCTATCTTGTACATATTTGACAAACTTATAAATAAAAAAATAAAATAAAATAAAATAAAATAATAAAATAAAATAGTAAAATAAAATAAAATAAAATAATAAAATAAATAAAATAAAATAAAATAATAAAATAAAATAAAATAATAAAATAAAATAAAATAAAATAAAATAAAAATCCCTGCCCAAGCAGGAGACCCAACTGCACCATTTCAGATAAATGGTTGTCCTATCTCTCGGTTAAAAACTTCCAGGGATGGAGCACCCTCAAGTCGTTCCACTAATTAATTAACAGGTCTTTAATGCCTTGCAACAGAGTGAACTATCCTAATCTCTCCATGCATGGTCTTCCCCAGGGAAGGCATAGTGATTAAAAAGGGAAATATTTGCATTCTGCTCCTAAAGTTCTAACTATTCAAAAGCCTGGAACAAAGCAAGTAAACAAAAACACCAAACCCTCTTCATAAACGGTGATTAATTCAGCAACTCTGAACAAAGTTAACGGTTGAGCAATCTCTTCTCCATTCATGCCTTTGACCCAAACCAATTTCTACAAGTGGCCCGTAGGGTGGAATTATTGGAGGCCCTTCCTTACCTGATTCTCTCCTCTTCGGCCTTCTTTAAGTCCGCATCCCGCTGCAACACTTTCAGAATTGACTCCTGCTCTTCATCCGTAAGGAAGCTCAGATCGATCATCTTGTTGGCTTACAGCCAAGAAGAAAAAGAAGTCCAAAAATCTTCGCTGGCAAGGCCAGCACTTGTAGGTCTAAGAAGCCACAGCAAACACAACTTTAAAAAAAAACAAAACCTAAATTCTGTTGCAGGGTTTGAGCAAGCTATACATGGATAACCAAGGGTTTCTTGAGTGGAGTTGGCCTTCCTGGATGATGGTCATCATAGGGATGTTACGTGGTAGGTGTTTATATCAAGAAGGTCTTCATCTGCAGGATGAGAAGAAGAGAAATATTCAATTCTAGGAGAAGAAAACATGGGAGGAAGGAGGTCAAATTGATATGGTGAGATTCTATTATCACAACAGAACAAACGCTTTGTGTATGGAGATTCTCAGTCATCCAGGTCATGGTTGTGCCAAAGCAGTGATGGGTTGCTCCCGGTTCGCCCCGGTTTGGGCAAACTGGTAGCGGCGGTGGGGGGAGGCTCCGCCCACCTGCCCAGACGTCATCAAAAACGCTCTATACCGATAGCAAACTGGTAGCGCCGGGATTTGAAACCCACTACTGTCCCAAACGGGTGAAATGCTCCCGGTTCAGACCAGATCGCCCGATCCGGTAGCGATGGCGGTTCGGAGAACTGGTAGCAAAAATCCCTCACCCCCCCACCATGCCCAGCTGAGCCGCACTATCATCATCAGAGGCTTTTTTTTTTCCAATTTTAAAAGCATTTTTTTCTACAACCTCTTCCGACGAAAAAATGCTTTTAAAAGCATTTTAATGATGATCGCGCGGCTCAGCTGGGATCATCAGAGGCTTTTCAAAGCAATTTTTTCTGCAACCTCTTGGCCGAAGAGGTGGTAAAAAAATGCTTTGAAAAGTCTCTGACGATCCCAGCTGAGTTGCCTGATGGGCAGAGAAGCATTTTTTAAAAAGCCTCTCTGACGATCCCAGCTGAGTTGCCTGATCGGCAGAGGCTTTTCAATGCATTAAAAAAAATGCTTTGAAAAGTTAAAAAAAAAAAAGTTGGCCACGCCCACCCAGTTACATTACCCCACACACACACCAAGCCATGCCCACAGAACCGGTAGTAACAAATTTTACATTTCACCCCTGGTCCCAAAGGTGCTTTTTTCAAGAGGCAACTGGACTTTCTGGTTTTTCTTTGAAGACATTTCGCTTCTCATCCAAGAAGCTTCTTCAGCTTTTTCTTCTTCAAAGAAAAACCAGAAAGTCCAGTTGAAAAAAGCACCTTTGGGGAAAACAAATTGTGCAGAACACAGTTTAGTACAATCAGTAATCAGTACAAAAAAAGAGGGAAAAAAATACAGCAAAATATACACGTACATATGGGAAAATGAATACAGGTAGTCCTCGACTTACAACAGTTTGTTCAGTGACCAATCAAAGTTATGTCACTGAAAAATACCGTTTTTCACAGTTGCGATTTTTGCAAGCATCCCCATGATCATGTGATCAGAATTCAGATGCTTGGCAATTTGGTTCGGGTTTTTTTTTTTTTGTTTTTTTTTTTGCTTTAATTTATATGCCGCCCTTCTCCGGAGACTCAGGGCGGCTTACAATGCGTTAAGCAATAGCCTTCATACTTTTGTATATTTATACAAAGTCAGCTTATCGCCCCCACAATCTGGGTCCTCATTTCACCTACCTTTGAAAGGATGGAAGGCTGAGTCAACCTTGAGCCTGGTGAGATTTGAACTTGCAGTAATTGCAAGCAGCAGATGTTAATAACAGTGTGCTTTAGTCCACTGTACTACAGGCTCTTCTGTATTTATGACCGTTGCTGTGTCCCAAGGTGATGTGATGCCCTTTTGCAACCTTCTCACAAGCAAAGTCAAGGGGTAAGCCAGGTTCATTTAACAACCGGGTTAACTAACTTATCAACTGAAGTGATTCACTTAACAACTGTGGCAAGAAAAGTTGTAAAATGGGGCAAAACTCACTTAACAAATGTGTCACTTAACAACAGAAAGTTTGGGCTCAATTGTGGTCGTAAATTAAGGACTACCAGTATATAGGTAAGGGGTCCTTGGTGCTTTCTGAGCTTGGTTGTTTCCTTGCAGACGTTTCATTATCATACAAGGTAACATCATCACTGCTAGTGTTAGTACCTAGTTTGGGTACTGAAAAGTACCCAAGAAAACAACCAAGCTCAGAGAGCACCAAGGATCCCTCATTTCAACCCTGAGGTACAAATATTCTCCTTTATTGGAATATATAGGTAAATTCCACATATAGGTAAATTATGAAGGTAAAATCTATAAAATTGTTGCTCTGATTAAGTTAATTAAACATATCTATAAAACTTTATCTGCTTTATCGAAACTTTACAGCCTAGGGATCAGTACATATAAAAATATCAGTACAAAGAAATGAAATGGAGGAAATACTATAGATTACCTGATGATATACAATATTAAAGCAGGATGAATTGTAAATGTTTCCTTTGCTATGATTCATACTATTTTTTTTTTAATCCATGAGGTGTTTACGCTTTTGTAGGATTTCACAGCAAACTCTCACAATTTATGCCAATATATTAGAAGATATATCCTTCAGCAATCAATGAATGTAAAAATATTTCAAAGAAGGAAAAACATTGAAGCACCCACTCTTTCAAATCCCAGCTAGTATGTACATTTTCAATATGACCATTAAGAAGAAAGTAATGTCACCTCAAATACCAAGAAAGTTACGATGACAGTCAGCTCTTAGGAGACCACAAGCTACTTCGTGACATTTAAGCATCTGAAAGAGTAGATTGTCATCCATAAAACTTCCTCTGTAATAACCCCGTAAGTCTTTGAATTGCCGCAGGATTCTTTACTGTTTATGCTACAATCCCTTAACATGGTTCATCCTCCGGAAAAAAATAACTTTTGGTTGCAACCATGAAGACGTACAGTGTAGACTTGCATCCCATTTATTCTGCATGGAATGAGAGAGTATCAGAAGGATGGTATCATTTATAAATAAGACAACACAGAACTTGCATTGTGAGCTCCCCTGTCATAGACCACATCCTTACGGACTTCCGCAATGCTAAAAGCATAGATAGCTCCTCTATTAGTATGTACACTTTTAGCACAGCCATGTAAGGGAAGGGCCGTTTCAGTGATTGTTCTCACAGTCAAGAGAACCACACAGTCAAGAAAAGGCAGAATGTGTCCCAAATTCCATTTTCCTTATGGTTAATAAGGTTTTTTGGGTTGGTTGATTCTCCATTTCCTTCTAGTTTTTAGTAGCTTTGTGTCAACTCACAAAGCATCCCTGGCCTGCAGCACAGCAGCCAAATACAAAAGCACATTCCAGACATATCTCTCTCAAGGCTATCTCCCAGGGTTACCCACAGCGACCGGAGGGGAGTGATCTCTACAACCCGCAAAATTGCTCCGTTGGTGAATGTGATTGATTATACACCCTGGGCGGAGGGGAAAAACAAGGTCATGATTGGGGCATAAATTACGTGGGGTCAGAGTTGGCTTCACTTGGAACCTGCCGACATGAAGCTCCTACTAAATAACTGGATTTCTTTTGAAGCTTGGCTCGAGGCTCATGATTTAATTAGGGCATCTGTCGGAACTCTGACACTTTGATTATGTTTAGCAGTTAGATTATGTGCCATCAAATCAGCATTCATGCCTACCAGTAGTAACCCACAGTTTTTGTTCACAGTAACCTGCCCCCAACCTGGCTCTGTAGTGTTTCCCAAAGTTGAATAAGGATCTCCAAAGCACCTGAGGGAAAGCAAGAAGCAATAGATGGAAACTACTGGTTCTCCGTACTACTCAAAATTTTCGCTACCAGTTCTCCAGAACTGGTCAGAACCTGCTGAAACCCCCCTCTGGCATGCATGCCTGAAGTAGCATGTGGAACTATGTCGCCTGGCACATGCGGTGTTGCCCATTTCTCTTCTGGGCTTCTGGAATGCATGCGACAATCAGCTGACCTTTTTTCATGCGGCAGTGCTGGAAACTAGAAGAGCTGGTCTTCCGTTTTCCTGCATGAGCGTGCGTGCTGGCCAGCTGATCGTCGCATGCGCATATGCGCCAGAAACCCGGAAGAGTAGCTGGCTGAAATCGGAAGTTTAGTAGCTGAAACCGGAAGTTCAGTAGCTGAAACCAGAGGTTCATTTTCGGGCACGCACATGCGCCCTGGGAAGCTCCTCTTCCGGGTTGCGGCCCAGACATGCATGTGACACATGGATACGCGCGCACTCCCTTTTTGGCACTCGATGTCGAAAAGATTCGCCATTACTGGTATAGGGTTTTCTGCTTGAGCAGGGGGTTGGATTGGAAGACCTCGAAAAGGTCTCTTCTGTTTTTTGTTTTTTTTTTAATTTGATTTATATGCCGCCCTTCTCCGGAGACTCAGGGTGGCTTACAATGTGCTAAGCAATAGCCTTCATTCTTTTGTCTATTTATACAAAGTCAGCTTATTGCCCCCACAACTGGGTCCTCAATTTACCTACCTTAGAAAGGATGGAAGGCTGAGTCAACCTTGAGCCTTGGCGAGATTCGAACCTGCAGTAATTGCAGGCAGCTGGTCTTAATAACCAGCTTAATAACAGGGTGCCTTAGACCACTGTACTACCAAGGCTCATATTATTATTAATATGTTATTCTGTTATTCTGTTACTATTAAATAAACAATAAGGTCACTCTAGTCAACTCATTATTTTGTTACAGCAGAATTCAGCTCCAAATTGGTTTGGGTGTGCCCAATTAGTGTTTAAGTTACCCCCATCTGTGCTGGAATTTTAAATACATTTAACTTCCACAGCCCGCACTAATTGGTGCTGAATATTTCTCCTCTCTGTAAACAATATTTTGTATGGGAAAGAATGGCAGGAAACAGGTTGGCTGTTGATCAAGTCATTGTAGATAAGACATAAGAGGAGACAGGAAACCACGAGATTCTGGTCAGCTGACACCCTTAAAACAGATTAATGGCTGAATAACTGCATAAGAAACCCTCCTTTATAAAGTATTAATATGTTGGAACAAAGGTGTCAGCATGAACCATGGAATAGGGTAGGGTAGGGTAGGGTAGGGTAGGGTAGGGTAGGGTAGGGTAGGGTAGGGTAGGGTAGGGTAGGGTAGGGTAGAGTAGAATAGAATAGAATAGAATAGAGTAGAGTAGAGTAGAATAGAATAGAATAGAATAGAATAGAATAGAATAGAATAGAATAGAATAGAATAGAATAGAATAGAATAGAATAGAGGAATTCTGGGAGTTAAAGTCGACACACAGAGAGGCCATGTTGAAGAAAAGCAACATCTCTTTTTCAAAAATGTTTTTACATTTTACATTTTACATCTTTTACGCATATACATACCCACGCAAAATAAGCTTGCAGCAATTTATTGTGATGTAAATTTTTACGGATTTATTTCAGGATCATAAAAAAGAGAAACTTTTACTAAACCTTCTCAGTTTTAGGGGTTTTAAAATTGTTTTAAAAAATTGACAGTCGAGTAACCAGGCCAATGTGGGCAACTTATTCAGCCTCAAAAATATATTGTGGCCTAGAACACATCTGGGTGCCGTATAATTAGGGCTTTGAATATAAATCTGACGAACACAGAAAAAACTAAATTACAGTTGGTGAACATGTTGAATTTGGCCTACAATATTGGACTGCAATATTTTTTTCCCCCACCGTTCTTTGATATTACAGTTCAAAATTTGGAACTTTTTGATTTACAAGTCTTCTAAATTATGGCATACAGAAAATGGCACATATATAACCTTTTTTCAAAAAAAACCCCACTAAATTAACTTTTAGATGTTGGCAATCCCAGATTAAAATTTTTATGCATACTAAATCCATGTTTCTTTATTTATACATCACATTTATAAGCCATGTATGAATCCTAGCACATATTTTTAATTTATATATAGCTGTTTGTAACATCTCACAGTCACATGATTACATTTTACCCCGATTTTGCTGAAAATCAGCATTCATATCTGGTTTTTAGCAAAATCGTACCCACGGTGAACTACTGGCTTAATTAACAGCCATGGCATTCACTTAATGATTGTGGAGATTCATTTAACAACCTCTGCAAAAAAGGTCAATAAAATTGGTTTGGTCTTTTTTATGACCATCACAACACGACAAATTACAGGTTGTAAGTCAAGCTGCTGATCCAGTTCTACAGAGGAATGATTGAGTCTGTCATCTGCACCTCTATAACTGTCTGGTTTGGTTCTGCACCCCAAAAAGGCAGACACAGACTTCAGAGGATAATCAGAACTGCAGAAAAAAACAATGGCTACCAACCTGCCTTCCATTGCACGAGTCAAGAAGAGGGCTGTGAAAATATCTACAGACCCCTCACATCCTGGACATAAATTGTTTCAACTTCTCCCCCCAGGACACCGCTATAAGGCATTGCATGCCTACACAACTAGACACAAGGACAGTTTTTCCCCCATGCCATCACTCTGCTAAACAACTAATTCCCACAGCATGCTCCCCTGCCCTAGGTCAGTGATGATGGCTAACCTTTTTGCCATCGTATGCCAAAAGCGGGGGGAGTGCGGGGTGGTCGCGCGCGTACGTGCCCACACCCATAATTCTATGTGCCCTCTCCCCCACGCATGCACGCGCGACCCCTCCCCCATGCTCCTCCCGCTTTTGGCATGTGATGGCACGGTGGACCCAGTAGGCCCGTTTTTTGCCCTCCCCAGGCTCCAGAGGCTTTCTAGGAGCCTGGAAAGGGCGAAAACAGCCTTCCCCACCCCTCAAGAGGCCCTCTGGAGACCGGAAACAGCCTGTTTGCCGACTTCTGGTGGGCCCAGAAGGCCTGAAAATCAGCTGGCCACTGCACGCATGCGTGCTGGAGCTGAGCTAGGGCAACACTTGCATGCCCACCAATATGACTCCGCGTGCCACCTGTGGCACACGTGCCATAGGTTCGCCATCACGGCCCTAGGTCAAACCACCTACTAGGGCTGTGTTACTATTATCCTTCTCATCTTCCCTATTATCTGTTCCTTTAGAATCTTATGACTACTACTTTGTTGTTTGCATCTTATGATTTATGTTGATTGCTTATATTTAGTATCCTATGACAATCACTGAGTGTTGTAACTGATGATTTATGATGATTTTATGATTATGAACACAACTTATCACTTCTTTTACTTGTACGTACACTGAGAACTTATGCACCGGAGACAAATTCGTTGTGTGTCCAATCACACTTGGCCAATAAAGAATTCTATTCTGTTGTTCTGTTCTGTTCTGTTCTGTTCTGTTCTGTTCTGTTCTGTTCTGGTGGTCTGGTCTGGTCTGGTCTGGTCTGGTCTGGTCCATCCTACTCTACTCTACTCTACTCTACTCTACTCTACTCTACTCTACTCTACTCTACTCTACTCTACTCTACTCTATTCCAGTCTACTCTACTTTATTCTACTCTACTCTACTCTACTCTACTTTACTCTACTCTACTCTACTTTACTCTACCCGACCCTATCCTATCCTACCCTTCCCTATTCTATCCTACCCTACTCTACTCTACTCTACTCTATTCCATGGTTCATGCTGAATTTAGGAAGAGTTTCTTAAGAGCTTGCAACAGACTCCAAACCGGTTTATAGATTCTTAGAGTGGACGGCAGGCCAACCTTGTAGTTCAAAAAACATATAGGTAGTTCTTGACTTACAACTCCTCATTTACCACTCCAATGTAACATCTCCTGGTCTCCTGTTCAAATGTACTCCTGAAAAATTCTCTTATGGACGCCACTGGATGACAGAGGTGGCATGCTTTGGTGTTCATCGATGGACAAGGAAAAGCAATTTCTCCGGTTTTAGAGGGTTTGCAATTTACAATCTCTTGCCAGGCGCTTCAGAAAGTCAACTGGTCATTATTGTAGAGGCATGCCTGAAGCCACTGCCAACTCTTTCCCATGCCCCAAACAGGGCATCTGAACTACACAGATAAACGGGCAGGAAATTTCAAAGTATAACCTTCCAGCAAGAGAGATAAATTACTCATAATATTTCTAGTGCAGTGTATTTTCTCTCTTTCACTGCAGCGTTGTCGATCAAGAAGCAATTCTAGCACGTTTCTAAATAAACCAGCATTAAACTTCCGACTCTCTTCCCTCAATTTCCTCCCAGTCCCCTATCTAAAAGCAAAGAAGGGCTGAACGATAAAGATAACACCACCAACAGCCCAGGAAAAGTTTCATTTGATAAAGCTTATCACGGGCAGCACTGGCTAAACTGTTAACTCAAGCTGATCTTTAATGAGATATTCATTACAACTTATTTGTCACATGCGTGTTTAATAAATGGGGATTAAGACTTGGGGCAAACAGCAAATGTTGTTTTGAATGCTGCTGCTTCGCTGTCTGTATCTGCAAGCAGTGGTGAGTTCCTCCCGGTTCCACCCGGTTCCACCGAGCCGGTAACAGTGATGATATGACGTCACCGAACCGGTTCTGCCCCCCCCGCCCCTCCATGTTATTCTTACCTTTTATTTGGCCCCATCCCCAATCTATTGCTCCCTCCTGAGTCCCAGCTGATCGGCTAAAACTGTTTAAACTCTTGCCGCGGGGCTTCAAAGGGCCGCCCTACAGCTGATCAGTGTTAAAAGGCAGTGTGGTGGTAGACCGGTGCCTCCAAAAACAAATGGGTAGACTGGTACAGCTCTGCAAGCAGTTAAAAGCCTGGTAGACCAGTACCTCTGCTAAATCCTAAAGACTTGTAACATGACCATTAAGCCACACCCACAAAATAAGCCACGCCCACAGAACCGGTAGTAAAAAAATTTAGAACCCACCCCTGTCTGCAAGACATCGCCAAGCCTCAAAAATGAACCTCAGCTGCTTGTTTTGAGCTCAAGTGGTCCTTGGCAACTGGAACCAGAATTTCGAAGGTTTGCGAAGCAAGGAAGCTGATTTTACAACCTTTTTTTGGCATGGTTGTTAAGCAAATCAGTGCAATTGTTAAATGAATCAGGCAGTCGTTAAGTAAATCCAGCTTTCCCCCTTGACTGTTGGATGGGAGCTAGCTGGGAAGGGGGCAAAAGACGATCATCTGACCCCAGGATGCTGCAACCGTCATAAATACGTGCTGCTTAATCATGTGACCATGGGGATGCTGCGATGGTCGTAAGTGCAAGGACCACTGGAAGCCATTTTTTTTCCAATCCTGTTGTAACTTCAAACGGTTAGTAAATGAATGGATGTAAATCAAGGACTGAATCTGAGATTTAGAAAACAAAGACCCTAAAAATGCCTTACCTTCTTTCTTATTAAGCAAGATAAGCTTAATTAGTAACAGTAACAGAGTCGGAAGGGACCTTGGAGATCATCTAATCCAACCCCCTGCTAACGCAGGAGACCTATACTAGGGATTCGAACCGCCGAACTGCCGACCTTTCTGATCGACAAGCTCGGTGTCTTAGCCACTGAGCCATCTAGTTTTTAATTGTAGTCAATTAAATGACTATAGTAGGGGTAAGCCACTATGGACTCTTTATGACCAGTGGACTTCAACTCCCAGAATTCCTGAGCCATCCATGCTGCCAGGAATTCTGGGAGTTGAAGTCCACAGGTTGTAAAGGGGCCATAATTACCCAATCCTGGAGTAAATGCCCGTTTTCAACAAAAATGTCATAAAACATGGTCACATGACTGCAGGATGTGGGCCAGTTACCCAGAGCCCAAATCGCAGTCACATGACTGGAGGGGGCGGATGGAATTTAAGAACAGAACGGTAAGTACCCCTGTGTCCATCGGAACTTTGAATGGTTGCTAAGCGACCGGTTGTAAGTCAAGGACTACCTGTACACAGGGTTGAAGCTACATGTAAAGGTAGTCCTCGGCTGACAACAAATCATTTAGTGACCGCTCAAAGTTATGACGGCACTGAAAAAAGTGACATGACCATTTTTCAGGATTATGACCTTTGCAGTATCCCCACAATCACAACATTCATATGTTTGGCAACTGGTTCATTTTTATTTATTTATTTTCAAGTTTTTTTTATTTTTTTACAAACCTATCAATGCGTGAACAGTGTGGCACTTGGGTATCATGCATTCTAATACAAATAAAACTAGTAAAATTAATCATATTTATTACATTCAATCAACATATATTTGTAATAATAATACACATTTATATTAAGTTGCAGTCTGTCATCATTCAATTATTCCATATTTTCTCTTGTTATTGCTTTTATTTTATTATATATATTATTTCCCCTCTATTATTTCTATCTCTTATTCTAACTTTTAATCATACCATTATTTACTTTAGTCGTTAAACATGAAACTCAAGTCAACTGAACATTCAAAAATGCATCACAAATACCATTGACTGGTGCTAATGGTTGATACGGGTTGCTGCCAGCGTCCTAGGTATCAACTAAGTATCTTCTTAGAATTATTATTATGATTATCTCTTTTATTCATTAAACATGAAACTCAGTCAACTGAACATTTTAAAATGCATCACAAATACCACTGACTGATGCTAATGGTTGATACGGATTGCTGCCAGCATCCTGGGTATCAACCAAGTACCTTCTTAAGATGTACAATGTTCCAAGTAGCACAGTTTTTTGCAGTTCTATTATTATTATTATTATTATTATTATTATTATTATTATTATTATTATTATTATTATTATTATTATGCAACTGGTTCATATTTATGACAGTTGCAATGTCCCAGGATCATGTAATCATTTTTTGGCGACCTTCTGATCAGCAAAGTCAATGGGGGAAGAGCCAGCTTCACTTAACAACCGGGTTAGTAAGTTATCCACTGCAGTGATTCACTTAACAACTGTGGCAAGAAAGGTCGTAAGATGGGCCAAAACTCACTTAACAAATGTCTCACTTAACAACAGAAAGTTTGGGCTCAATTGTGGTCATTAAGTCAAGGACTACCTGTAGAGTAAATGTACACTCCTTTGATAAGAAACTTCATTTCTCTCCCAGATTCAGGTCTGACAATAATCAAGAAGTCATTAAAATAAGCAAGAGTAATTAATTCCTTTTGGAGGTTCGAAAGCCTTCCATATTTCAATCCCTCGAGCAAATGTTATTTAGCTGGCTAGGGAAAGGGAAAAAAAGCAAATGACTTGTATGTGCTAATTTGATCACCTGGCAATTATACAAGTGGAAATTCCTCTTCCTATTAAGCATGAGACAGTTCACACACCCCATCATTTCAGGAAGAAGGTTTGCAAGCCACAACCCGTAGTATTTGCATGCTAAGCTCACTACAGCCGTAATAATTGCCCTAAGCTGGTACTTCCTCATGCATGCAGGTTCTTGCAGTTAAAAAAAAAAAAACACGATCTGTGGTTAGTTATTTCTATTATTCAGTTTGTTATCACAGCCAGGTTAACATGACCATAAATACTGCACCTGGACAGACCATGTCTGAATAGAGCCAAATCTTTGCCACAGATTGTAGCTGGTCCAAAGAGACAAAGATGCACCTCAAACCTGTTTCTTTACACCATTAAACAGGGGGGAAATTAGTGAAAACTGAACGAATCAAGATGCCCCTATGGAAATAAGGTCAAGAGTCTGGATGAAGATGATCCACCTGAGATACCTGGGCATTCTTCAAGCTCACAACTGTTGTGACCTAGGCTTACTGAGTCATTACAAGACACAATTAGTACCAAATAAACCTATTTTATTGTAACAGCTGAGAATTACGTTCATTCCCAGCTGAGTCCCAGTTAGTTGCAAAACAAATCCTTCGGAAGAAGTCCTTCAGGATAATCACCAACCTTTATCTTCTTTGACACCTTGCCAAAGGCCTTACTTGGCAAAGCCCCATGAAGTTCAGAAACAAACAAGAGACGCCGACTGGAAACAGAGTTAGCAACGTTGCTTTCCTGCAAAAGGCCCCAAGTGCCTTTGTTTCTCTTTTAAGCCTTATGGGAGGGGCCAATTATCTCCTGGCCTTACTCCCAAGTTGTCCCTTTTGCTTTAGCTGCTCTTGCCTTCTGGCAGCTCTGCGCATGAATGCACTAGGAACAGGCTCCTCCTGTTCCTTTTCCTCTCTACTGTCCAACTCCGGGGACTCTGGACTCCGCACATCACTCCCACATGGCCCTGGCCCCATCTCTGCCTCCGACACAGAGCCCTCGTCCGGGCCTTCCACAGACTCCAGGACTGGCCCATGTTCCTCCCCAGCCTCCTCACTGTCCAACTCTGCTGCCAGCTCCGCAGGCTGCTGGAGGACCACAACATCATCATCAAACAGACTGAAATCAAGATGAAGGTTAGAAGGATTCACATAATTTACCTACCGGTTTGCACAGCACCGAAAATGTGAGCACGTGCACCACCACCGCGCATGTTTATTTTATTTATTTATTTTAATTAGATCTGTATGCCGCCCTATCTCCATAGGACTCAAGGCGGCTCACAACAATTAAGATATACAATCTCAATCCAAGTAAGAAACACGTTAAAATACATATTAAACGCATATTAAAATACATTAAAAATCAAAACCCCATCAGTCCAGGCTGGGCAATTTAAACAGCCATGTTTTTAGTTCGCGGCGGAAAGTGCGAAGGTCAGGGGCCAACCGGAGCCCCCAGGGGAGTTGATTCCAAAGGGTGGGGGCGCCCACAGAGAAAGCTCTACCTCTGGGGGCCACCAGCCGACACTGTCTAGCCGACGGCACCCTGAGGAGGCCCTCCCTGTGAGAACGCACCGGACAATGGGGAGCTGTTGCTGGTTGCAGATGGTCTGACAGATATCCTGGGCCTAAGCCATGTAGGGCTTTATAGGTCATCACCAGCACCTTGAATCTCACCCGGAGGGCAAGCGGCAGCCAATGCAAGTCGCGCAGGAGAGGTGTAACATGGGCGTATCGGGATCCTCCCATCACAACCCGCGCGGCTGCATTCTGCACCAGCTGAAGCCTCCGAGTGGTCTTCAAGGGTAGCCCCAAGTAGAGAGCATCACCACTGTGCATGCGCCACTACTGTGCATGCACCACCACCACGCATGCACCACCGCCGTGCATGCGCCCCCACCATGCATACGCCCGGTCTTCCGTGCATGCGCTTTGCTCACACGTGCACCTCACAGAAGCACATGCGCCCAGCCTCAAAAAGGTGCCTAAATAGGACAGCATAGAGCCAAGGGTGGGTGGGCAGGCCCACCCACGATTTCTGCTATCGGTTCACCTGAACCGGTCTAAACCATCTGAATACCACTTCTGGTTAGAAGTAAATATATCACAACAGTGAAGATGATGTTAAAATCCAAACTCACTGGAGGAAATACCATCAAGGTAATACATACCTGGGCAATTCCAGTCATTAAGAGCCTTGATAGTACAATGGTCTAAGGCACCCTGTTATTAAGCTGGTTATTAAGACCAGCTGCCTGCAATTACTGCTGGTTCGAATCTCTCCAAGGCTCAAGGTTGACTCAGCCTTCCATCCTTTCTAAGATAGGTAAATTGAGACCCAGTTGTGGGGGCAATAAGCTGACTTTGTATAAATATACAAAAGAATGAAGGCTATTGCTTAACGCATTGTAAGCCGCCCTGAGTCTCCGGAGAAGGGCGGCATATAAATCAAATTAAAAAAAAAAAAATTAGGTACACAGCTGCAATAGTGAAATAGACTCAAACAGAAATAAAAGCCATTGGTAGGAAGACCAGAAAAATAATGTCAATGAACCAATCCTCTGCTCAAGCAGGAGACCTCATACTATTTCCGACAAGTTGTTCTCCAACATCTTCTTAAAAACTTCCAGTGTTGGAGCATTCACAACTTCTGGAGGCAAGTCGTTCCACTGGTTAATTGTTCTAACTGTCAGGAAATTTCTCCTTAGTTCTAAGTTGCTTTTCTCCTTGATTAGTCTCCATCCGTTGCTTCTTGTCCTGCCTTCTGGTAGTTTGGAGAATAAGTTGACCCCCTCTTCTTTGTGGCAGCCCCTGAGATATCGAAACACTGCTATCATGTCTACAACTTCTACTCCTTCTTTTTATTAGCAGTATTTAGATAGCGGATAGCAATTATTCCAGTATGTTTTTTAGAATAGAATAGATAGAATAGAATTCTTTACTGGCCAAGTGTGATTTGAGGACCTGCCACAAAGAAGAAGGGGGTCAAATTATTCTTCAAAGGCAGCAGAGGGCAGGATAAGAAACAATGGATGGAAACTAATCAAAGAGAGAAGCAACTTTGAATTAAGGAGAAGCTTCATAATAGTGAGGATAATTAAACGAGTGGAACAGAAGTTGCCTTCAGAAGTTGTGGGTGCTTCATCACTGGAGGTTTTTAAGAAGAGACTGGACAGTCACTTGTCTGAGATTGTATAGGTTCTCCTGGACTGGACTAGAAGACCTCCAAGGTCCTTTTCCAGCTCTATTGTATTCTAAATTAAACTAGATATACCCATTCCTGCAACCATACTTCGTATCTTTTAGCCTCCAGTCTCCTAATTATCTTTGTTGCTCTTCTTTGCAGTCTTCATCTAAACAAACTCGGCATGTCACGTTAGCGTCATGTGACGTTTTGTGACATTTTTTCCCATTCATGGAGTTGGGGTGGGCGTGGCTTCATGTGATGCATCTGGCCAATGGGCTGCCAGTTTGACACCCCTGATATAGAGCCTCAACACCAGTGGTGGGTTTCAAAAATTTTTACTGCCGGTTCTGTGGGTGTGGCTCGGTGACATGGCATGGCTTGGTGGGCGTGGCTTGGTGGGTGTGGCAGGGGTAGGATACTGCAAAATCTTCATTCCCTCCCCAATCCAGGAGAAGGATACTGCAAAACCCCCATTTCCTCCCAATCAGCTGGGACTTGGGAAGCAGAGAATAGGGGTGGGGCCAGTCAGAATTTTTACTACCGGTTCTCCGAACTACTCAAAATTTCTCCAGAACTGGTCAGAACCTGCTAAAACCCACCTCTGCTCAACATCTTTTGATATCGTGGCAACCAAAACTGGGTGCAGTATTCCAAGTGTAGTCTTACCAAGGCCTTATAAAATGGTACTAACACTTCCCATGATTTTGATTCTATGGTACAAATAAATGTTTGATTCTGTGCTTCAAATATATATTGCCCCCTCAGCTTTAGAGAAAAGATCTACTTACTGAACAAAAAACGGGAAAAGAAGTATAGAGTATTGAGTTCAACTTGAATGAAAGTCCTACTGGAGACCACAGAAGAGCTTCCCTCATCATTCATCTACAGGGACCGGAACTTTCATTGTTGACCAGCGTGGTCATAAAGCATGCCGCTGCATAGCAACAGCAGTTCTAGCGATCCAGAGTTACTATTGTTACGCAAATCACTACAGTCAGTTAATTCAAGGACATCACTTGATTAGGACGGCTGACTTCCCCATTTGACTTTGCTTGTGGAAACTGGCAGGGAAGATCACCAATCGCAATCATATGACTTGCAGGATGCTGCAACCATTGGAGATCTGGGCTGGCTGCCAAGGGCTTAGATCCCAATTATGCAACGTGGGATCATGGCAGCTGGAACTTTGAGGACCAGTTATAGCAACGGCACATAGACTTATATACCGCTTCACAGTTCTTTACAGCCATCTCTAAGAGGTTTACAGAGTCAGTGTGTTACTCCCCAACAATCTGGGTCCTCATTTTATCAGCCTCGGAAGGATAGAAAGCAGAGTCGACCTTGAGCCAGTCAGGATCGAACTCCTGATAGTAGGCAGAGTCAGCCTGCAATACTGCATTCTAATCACTGCGCCATTACGGCTCCTCCCTCCCTTTCTTCCATCCAACACCTAGACTTCTATACCGCTTCACAGTGCTTTACAACCCTAAGCGGTTTAAAGAGTCAGTCTGTTGCCCCAACAATCTGGGTCCTCATTTTACCCACCTCGGAAGGATGGAAGGCTGAGTCAAGCTTGAGCCTGGTGAGATTCGAACTTCCAAATTGCAGTCAGCTGGTAGTCAGCAGAAGTAGCCTGCAGTGCTGCATTCTAACCACTGCACCATCGCGGCTCATGAAATACCACTTGTTCAGCACCATCATAAGATGACCGTAACTGAGCCCAAAATTACCCAGTTAATAGGTCATGCAGGTCATTAAGCACGTCCTCATGTGATCAACTCGATTTTATGACATTTTTTTGCAGCAGTCATTAAGCAAATTACCATGGTCATTAAGCCAATCTGCAGTCATTGAGCAACACTGTCTACAGACATACATCATTTGCCGGGAACAAGAAGTAAATGCAGCAAAATCCAGCAAAATTGTTGTAAATCCAAAACCACAGGGCTTGTAAATTCTGGGAGGAAGGGGGAGGAGGGAGGGGGATGGGGAGAGGGAGGAGGAGGAGAAGAAGGAGAGGAGGAGGAGGAGCAGCAGAAGAAGAGGAAGAGGAAGGAGGAGGAGGAGGAGGAGGAGGAGGAAGAGAAGAGAAGGAGGAGGAGGAGAAGAAGAAAAGGAGAAGGAGAAGAAGGAGAAGGAGAAGGAGGAGAAGGAGGAGGAGGAGGAGAAGAAAAGGAGGAGGAGGAGGAGGAGAAGAGGAGGAGAAGGAGAAGAAGAGGAGGAGGAGGAGGAGGAGAAGAGAAGGAGGAGGAGAAGAAGAGAAGGAGGAGGAGGAGGAGGAGAAGAGGAGGAGGAGGAGGAGGAGGAGGAGGAGGAGGAGGAGGAGGAGGAGGAGGAGGAGGAGGAGAAGAAGAAGAAGAAGAAGAAGAAGAAGAAGAAGAAGAAGAAGAAGAAGAAGAAGAAGAAGAAGAAGAAGAAGAAGAAGAAGAAGAAGAAGAAGAAGAAGAAGAAGAAGAAGAAGAAGGCAGCTTCATTGAGGCTGATTGAATTAGAAAGCTTGCAGGCTGAGATTCAAGCCCACAACTCCTGATAAACTAGTTTTATTAGTGATACTAGAAAACCTGCAATTAGTGCAGAAAAACGACACAAGCAAGCTGGAAGATTTACTCGACAGAGAGAGGGAGAAAGTGTATGTGTGTGTTCATGCATCTCAGTCCCGGGGTGTACCCTGACAGACTGACAGCTATGGGAGGAACTCCTGATGCCAGGGTGCTGCCCTTATCCTCACATACCGTATAGGTTATATACATTGCACTAACTAAACTGTCATCTGGATTACCTTGTTTCATCTTCATCCTTTCACTCCGTTTATTTGCACCATAAAGCTCAAAACTTCATTTATAAATCTTAGTTTAAGGCTGTCAAAGGCAGCCCTTCGAAGTAATCCAGAGAGGAAGTCAGATATATTTCTCTCGCGAGTGCCCGAAACATGAAAGGAGGCTGAAGAATAATGGGCGCCCATTATTCTTGATTTTATTTCACCGTTTACTCCGTTTTAAAAAGTTTTGCTATGCCGCAATCAAAAGGAGACGTCAACTCTTCTTGTCCCATAAAAGTTGACAGCTATTTAAAGGTTGAACTGGGGCTCCTCGTGTTGGTTTGCGGAAGGAGGGAACAGATAAAGAGACAAACATTTGAACCATTTATTCTTCTCAATGCCAGAAGACTAAAATAATTCTTGGGACCGCATCTAAATCACGCAAGAGTTTTTGGTATTGTTGTATTTTTCCTTTAACTACCCTGTTTCCCCAAAAATAAGACCCAACCGGAAAATAAGTCGCAGCACGATTTTTCAGGATGCTCGTAATAAAAGCCCTACCCCAAAAATAAGCCTCAGTTAAGATCGTCAGCAGACGGAGGCATTTAGTACCGTATTTTCCCCCCAAAATAAGACATAACTGGAAAATAAGCCATAATGCGTCTTTTGGAGCAAAAATTAATATAAGACCCGGTCTTATTTTGGGGAAAACACGGTAGAGCATGAGAAATTAAGCAGTTTAGTATTTCTGAAGGAGAAAATCGGAGTTGACGTTCATGGGAATGTCATCAGTTTATGGACTAAAAAGTTTGTTGATGTGTTACATGAGAGATGCTGGTCTTTTTGAGTTAGTCATATACTCCATCACCAGCCAGGTGCATAAACTTTTTTCTGCAGAAGGCAAATCTCTTTGCTCAGGAAATAACCTTGCAAACATTAGGCAATCGGTACACAAAACACAAAGGCAAGAACTGGGTTGTTGGAAGTACCAGCAAATAAGAAAGTAGATCCGTGATGGCGAACCTATGGCACACGTGCCACAGGTGGCACGTGGAGCCATATCGGTGGCATGCGAGCATTGCCCTAGCTCAGCTCCGGTGGGACTCGAAATCGAAAAACCGGCTGTTTCCGGCCTCCGGAGGGCCTCTGGGGGGGGGGGAGGCTGTTTTCGCCCTCCCCAGGCCCCTAGAAAGGCTCTGGAGCCTGTGGAGGGCGAAAAATGGTCCTACCGGGCCCACCATGCTATCATGTGCCAAAAGCTGTGGGAGTGTGGGAGGGTCATGCGCACATGCATGGGGGGTGGGGCACATTGAATTATGGGTATGGGGATGTGCACGCGCAACTTCCTCCCCGCTCCCCCCACTTTTGGCACGCGACGGCAAAAAGGTTAGCCATCACTGAAGTAGATAGTTAGTGAACTATCTACTATCTTCTTTCTCCAGGCCTAATCTGAACACAGAGACCCTTCCTTCCTTCCTTCCTTCCTTCCTTCTTACCTTTCCCTTTCCTCTGCCTTCACTCCCTCCCTCATTTTACCTTTTCACATCCATTTATCCATCTTCTCTTCATCTCCCTCCCTCACTTCTGTCTTTCTACATCCTCGTCCTTTCTTCCCTCCATCAGAGGTGGTATTCAGCTGGTTCAGACCGGTTCGGGAACACCGGTTGCAGAAATTTTAACTAGTTCACCGAACCGACAAATACCATCTCTGGCTGGCCCCGCCCCTGCCTGCTCGCTCACTGCTCGCCCTGCCCGCAAGGTGCCGACCCACCTTGCCATGAGTGATGTCAAGGTGGCCACGCCCACTCAGTCACATGACCACCACCAAGCATGCCCACCAAGCCACGCCCACAGAACCTGTAGAACAATTTGAATCCCACCACTGCCCTCCATCCCTTTGCCCTTCTCCTCCTTTCCCATGCACCCACCCTTCCTGCCTTTCTTCTTTCCTTCCATCCATCCTCTCTTCTTTCTTTAATTTTTTTCTCTCTCGCTCCCTTCCTACTTCCTTCCCTTCCCTTTTCTTTCTTTCTTTCCTTCCTTCCTTCTCTCCTTCCCTCCCTCTCCCTCTCCTTTTCATGAGAAAATTCTAATCTATTTTCATTTCTTCTCTTGCCTCTTCTTTCAACACTCAAAAAAAATAAACAAATCACATGCATCTAAGGCAGACCTGCCACATGGTAGGTGAGGCCACCATGACTGACGAAAACTGGGCGAAGTCTACCAGAAATTATTGCTAAGGAGGGAAAACTCCCTAAAAGTCCTACTGAACTTGGAATATATTTGATCCACAGCAGAAGTTGTTAAATAGAAAAAAAAAAACTAGGAGGGAAGAGGCGTGCCATTAACTCTTGCAAAACCATCTGGATTATTTCAATTAATACATTTGAATTTTGAAACCTGCCTTGGGACAGCTAGAGTAGAAGACTTCCCTTTATGTCTCATTAAGGAGCACAAAATGAATCATCAGTCAACGACGGCTCTAGACAAAACTCCAAAATAACCAAATCACCTTTTTCTTAATTTGCTGACCTGTTTTCATTGTAAAGGGAATTATAAACTTGCAACAGCTTCCTCCTTTCACCAGTAGTATTTTGCTCACTGTTTACTTACTGCTAGACAAGTTTTGCAGAGTTTTGTTTCTCCTTTCTATGCCAGGAGTGACTGACAGAAGTTCAACCCTGAAAAGGAATTCACAACCTATGAAATGGCCTCTGCTTAAGGTTGGTTAGAGGTAGTTCTTGACTCTATCCAAGTCCCCGTCATGGTTATCTGACTGTGATTTACGATATTTTTTCCAGAAACCTTCCCTTATATAACCAGTTTCCGTCAAAAAAAAAACTCCCTATAACAAACAACGGGTTTACTTACCGTGTTTTCCCAAAAATAAAACCCTGTCTTATATTTTTTTGAACCCTGAAATAAGCGCTTGGCCTTATTGCCATGCGCTCAAAAGCCCGATTGAGCTTATTATCAGGGGATGTCTTATTTTGGGGGAAACAGGGTATCTATCTATCTGTCTGTCTGTCTGTCTGTCTGTCTGTCTGTCTGTCTGTCTGTCTATCTATCATCTATCTACCTACCTACCTACCTACCTATCTATCTATCTATCTATCTATCTATCTATCATCTATCTACCTATCTATTTATCTATCTATCTATCATTATCTATCTATCATCTATCTATCTATCTACCTATCTATTTATCTATCTATCATTATCTATCTATCTATCATCTATCTACCTATCTACCTATCTACCTATCTACCTATCTACCTGTCTACCTATCTATCTATCATCTATCTATCTATCTATCATCTCATCTATTTATCATCTAACTATCCATATCTATCTATCTACCATGTTTCCCCAAAAATAAGACCCTTATATTTTTTTGAACCCTGAAATAAGCACTTGGCCTTATTGCCATGCGCTCAAAAGCCCGGTTTGGCTTATTATCAGGGGATGTCTTATTTTGGGGGAAACAGGGTATCTACAAAATAGGGTATCTTGCACAAAAAAAGGTTATAAAATCAGGTCCGGTTATGTGGTAATCCACTTTACGGACATCGTGACCATAATTGACCCTCTCCAATATGGTCATAACTCAAGGACCACTTGTAAAAAGCCAACATTTCTTCCATCAATGATGTAATGGAGCTGTCCAGCATCAAAAAGAACCTCCAGGTGGCAAAACTGATTTGTAAGAGAGGGGGGAGGGGGGTCTCCAAACTTGGCAACTTTTAAGACTTGTGGACTTCAAATAATAACTAGCTGAGCAATTCTGGGAGTTGAAGTCCACAAGTTGCCAAGTGTGATCTAAGGCGAAGTTCAACCCCACTCAGATCAGGAATAATGTGAGAAACCTAAAATTCTTCTTTGCAACAAGCCAGTTTTCTCTGGCTCTTTCCCCGCCCCCTAAAATTAAACAAATCTGAAAGAAGAGAAAGAAAGGAAAGCAAAATTTATATCTGATGTCCCACCAGGTGTTCTTGGACATTTTCTGCAGAACATGTCCTATGTTTGATAAGACCCATCATTAATTTTCTGACTCAAACACCCAGAAGCAACAGCAAGAACACACATGCCTCAAGGACTTCGTTCAGAATTGTCTCCATTCCTGCAAGGTGAGTAAAATGGTATGTATTCCCCCTCTTTATCTCCTTTTTTCCATTTTGTGAAACTTGTACCATGTTTCCCCGAAAATAAGACCCTGTCTTATATTTTTTTTTGAACCCTGAAATAAGTGCTTGGCCTTATTGCCATGCACTCAAAAGCCTGATTGGCCTTATTATCAGCATGGGGATGCTATGATGGTCATAAGTGTGAGAAACAATAGTATTTGCGCAAAGATGGAAAGCAGAGAAAATACCTACAGAGGGAGAAGTAATTAAGAAAATATTAGATTGTGCAGAAATGAATAGACTGACTTTGACAATTAAAGAAAGAGAGGAATCGGAATATTTTAAGATATGGGGGCAATTTTATTAGTGGCTAGAGAAGAGATATATATATAGAGTAATGTTGTAATGAAATGAGTGAAGAAGAACAGAGGAGAAAGAAGATAGATAAATGTATTAATAGAAAAGTGGGAGAAATGCTATAATAAATGAAATGATAATATTAAGATACGATAAATATTGGAGGAGTAAGAAGAAGACACAAAAGATGTACTCAAATGATACACTGAATGATTATGTATTGTATGTTTGTCTATAAAATAAAAACTTTTTATAAAGAAAAATTGTCAGTCACTTTTTTCAGTGTCGGAAGTTCAAGCAGTTGCTAAATGTACCGTATTTTTTTGGACTATAAGACACACTTTTCCGCCCCCCACAAAAGTGGGTGGCAATGTCAGTGTGTCTTATAGGCCGAACATGGCCCTATTTTTGGCCTCCCAAAACCTTCCCCGCGCGTCCCGTAAAATGGACCTGTTTTTTGCAAAAACGGGATGCGCAGAGGGTTTGAGAAGCCTGCAGAGTGCTCCTGGGGGGTGGGGAGGGTAAAAACAGGATGCATGGGGGTTCGGGAGGCCTAAAATGGGCCTGTTTTTTGCAAAAACGGGACACGGAGGGCTTGGGAGGCCTGCAGAGTGCTCCTAGGGGCCGGGGAGGGCAAAAACAGGATGCATGGGGGGTTCAGGAGGCCAAAAATGTGCCTGTTTTTCGCAAAAGCGGGATGCGCAGAGGGTTTGGGAGGCCTGCAGAGTACTCCTGGGGACTGAGGAGGGCAAAAACCAGATCCGCGGAGGCCAAAACTATTTTTTTTCTTGTTTTCCTTTTTGAAATCTAGGTGCGTCTTATACTCCGGTGCGTCTTATAGTCCGAAAAACACGGGTATGTTGTAAGTTACCTGTTAAATTTGAGAGGCACTGATCTAGAAAGAATGCAGAGAACAAGAAGGAAGGTGATAATTAATCTGGAGGTTAAACCATACAAACAATTGAGGGACCCAGGTATGTCTGGTCTAATGAAGAGAAGGATGATATGATAGCATTCTTCCAGTACAGGTAGTCCTTGACTTACAAGAGTTCGTTTAGTGACCATTCAAAGTTACAACGCCAGTGAAAAAAGTGACTTACGACCATTTTTCACACTTCGACCTTTGTAGGATCCCCATGGTCACATGATCAAAATTCAGACGCCTGGCAACCGGTTCACGTTTATGACCATTGCAGCATCCCTGGGCGATCTTCTGACAATCAAAGTCAATGGGGAAACTGGATTCACTTAACAACCATGTTCCAATTCTGCCCCAGCTACGGACCCCAAAGAACGCAGCACACACAAAGTCCGTTCAAACCTTAGTTTACTAAATAAACCAGTTTTTTACAACAACGGCTGTTAATTAACTGCATTAACAGCCACCAAGAATTAACAGAATAATAACTGAAAGCTTTCTGTGGTTGGCAGAATGCCCAGAAGCAATTTGCAGGAAGCTGACACGAAGGTATGTGAACGAAGTTGTTCCCTGCAAATTGCTTCAGTCGGCGTTCCTCCTTAAATAGGCTAAGGGAGTGGGCCAATTAGCCCCAAGCCTTACTCTTGAGACCTCCTCCTGAGGCGCCACTCCTGCCTTTTGGCAGCTCTGCACGCCCGTGCATCGAGAAGAGGCTCCTCCTCTTCGTCCTCTTCACTTAAGGGAGCTTCTGGAGGTTCTGAAGGCCCTGGCTGAATTCCCGCCTCTGGCACCACATCTTCTCCAGCCTCCTTATTGTCTGACTCAAGGGCCAGCTGCACAGGCTGCTGGCGCAGTACCAAACCAGCCTCCTCGCTGTCAGAATCAGCTACTAGCTGCACAGGCCGTGTACGGGCCACAACAGTTCCTCACTTATCAATCACAGTGATTCGCTCAACAACAGTGGCAAGAAAGGTCATAAAATGGGGCAAAATTCACCTGACAAATGTTTCACTTAACAACAGAGATTTTGGGTTCAACTTGTAGTCCTAAGTCGAGGACTAGCTGTATTTAAGCGGCTGTCACAGAGAAGAGGGGGTTGACTTGTTTTCCAAAGCAGCTGAGGGCAGGACAAGAAGTAACACATAAAGAGATTAATCAGCAAAACAGCTGGCTTCAGGAAGTTGTGAGTATTCTACCTATCACTGGAAGCTTTTAAGACTAGATTGGGCAGCCATTTATCCAGAACGGTATAGGGTCTTATACTTGAGCAGGGGGTTGGACTAGATGACCTCCAGGGTCCCTTTGCAGCCAATTATTCTATTCCATTCTATAGACCAGAGTTGCTGGTCTATAATGGACTTCATCAGTTTTAGACCAACAACTCTGAAAAGCAGCCCAAAATATACACTTTTAAGACCAGATAGACCTGGAATTCTTTAAGGTGACATCATAAGCATGTTGCACGATGAAAGATATCACAATCCCAAAGTTGTAATGCGAGCGACACCACTAAAGCCTCTTCCCGACACTTATGTATATATGGATTACGTATATTGCTGGAAAATTTACCGCAATAGCATCCAAAATGAGCTGCTTTGGATTTCAAACATGGAGACAAAACTTCAAGTAACTTTTTCAGAGTTTAGATATGCCCAAACTTTAATTTCCGATGTCCAATCTGAAGGGGGCGGGAATGCTTTTTAGTAGGTGATTATTCTTGTGGCTGTTTTGTTCCCTATCTTTTTTTTAACAGTTTATTTATACATTTTCAGTTACACATACATAAGGCCCAATTGCAATGGATGGCTATGAAAGTTGGAAGGCTGAGCGCCAAAGAATTGAGGCCTTTGAACTCTGATGCTGGAGAAGACTCCTGCGAGTCCCTTGGACTGCAAGGCGATCCAACCGGTCAGTCCTAGAGGAGATCAACCCTGACTGCTCTTTAGAAGGCCAGATCCTGAAGAGGAAACTCAAATGCTTTGGCCACCTATTGAGAAGGAAGGACTCCCTGGAGAAGAGCCTAATGCTGGGAACGATTGAGGGCAAAAGAAGAAAGGGACGGCAGAGAACGGGGTGGCTGGATGGAGTCACTGAAGCAGTCGGTGTGAGCTTAAATGGACTCCGAGGGATGGTAGAGGACAGGAAGGCTTGGAGGAACGTTGTCCATGAGGTCGTGATGGGTCGGACACGACTTCGCAACTAATAACAACAAAGTGCTTTGTCTGAATCCATTTGCTTACATAATAGTACTTTCCCAGCTCCTAATTTTTACTTCTATTATCCAACCATTTGTAAAACAAGTCCCATGTTTGTAAATACTCTGTATCTTCTTTTTGTTTTATCTTTAACATCAATCTATCCATTTCTGCACAATCGTAGTCTTTTTTTTAATTACACCTTCTTCTGTAGGTGTTTCCTCATTTTTCCAGTACTGTGCAAATATAATTCTTGCTGCTGTTAAAACATGAAATATTAAATATATATTCCCTTTATCATACTTTTCTGGTACTATACCTAACAGAAATGTTTCTGGCTTATAATCTATATGTAACTTTCACATCTTTTCTAACCATGTATGCTTAGTTTGGTTTACTTTATTGTCATTGCAGATGGTACAACGAAATTAAATGCCCTCTTCAGTGTACATTATAACTATAAAAATAAAAACACAAACATACATCCTTTACATACTATATAACTGAAATTGAAAACCCGATATTGCACTATACCGTAGAATTCAATATGGTTATTGCCCTGGGGTAGAAGCTGTTTTTCAGCCTATTTGTCCTTGTTTTTATTGTCCTGTACCGTCTGCCAGATGGTAATAATTCAAAAAAAAGGTTGCCCAGGATGAGATGGATCTTTAAGAATGTTTTGAACTTTCTTAAGGCAGCGGGAGCTAGAAAGCTCTTCCAAGGAGGGGAAAGGGCAATCAATGATCCTCTGGGCAATGACGTTGACCCTCTGGAGCGCTGTCCTATCTGCCACTGTGCAATTGGCAAACCATACACACGTGCGGTAAATTAAATACTCTCTATGGTGCAGGGGTAGAAGGCCGCCAGCAGTTTCTCATTCAGTTGTTGTTTCCTGAGAAGTCTCAGGTAGTATAATCTTTGCTGGGCCCTTTTGACCAGTGCTGCAATGTGAGTGCCCCAGGTCAGGTATGTATTTTTGTCCAATATTTCTTTGTTTTTGCACATGTCCACCCCAGGTGGTAATACATACCCAGTGTCTGGTTACATTTCCAACATCTGGCGGACATATTTTTAAACATCTCTGCTAATCTCGCCGGTGGTAAATGCTACCTATAAAACATTTTATATATATTTTCCTTGTATTGTTCCCTATCTTATTACATCTTTGAAAATGCTAATTTTAAAAAAACCCAGTTAAATCTATTAGTCTCTGAACTGCACAGATAGTCCTCAACTTGCAGCCATTCCTCTAGTAATCAAAGGTAGAACGGCAATGAAAAGAGTGACTTATGACCGTTTTTCACACTTACAACCGTTGCACCATCCCCA
Organism: Pantherophis guttatus; assembly: GCF_059756535.1. Lineage (NCBI taxonomy): Eukaryota > Metazoa > Chordata > Lepidosauria > Squamata > Colubridae > Pantherophis > Pantherophis guttatus. The sequence goes on from NC_142067.1 coordinate 9,025,979, forward strand.
TGCACCATGTCCTGAGGTCATGTGATCACCTGTTGTGACTTTCTGACAAGCAAACTCAATGGGGAAGCCAAACGCTAAATCAAATAAATGGGGATTTACTTTACAACCATGAACTGCAGGGATTAACTTAACAACTGCAGCAAGGAAGGTCACAAAATGGGATAAAACTCACTTAATAACTGTCTCACTTAGCCACAGAAATTGGTTCATAATCAAACTGGTTGTTTGATTATGGGGTCATAGCTGTGGAAAATGGTCATAAGTCACATTTTTCAGTGCCGTTGTAACTTCGGTGACTAAATGAACTGTTGTAAGTCAAGGACTAACTGCATTTATTTATTTAGATAGTGGATGAAAACTGAGTTTGTCAACTATCCTAGCATGATTCAGAATAACAGAATCGGAAGGAACCTTAGAGGTCTTCTAGTCCAACCCCCTGCTCAGGCAGAAAAGGGTATTGGTGGGACCGTCTTCTGCCGCCGATAGCCTCCCACTGACCAGGACGCTCCCACAGAGAGGGACTCCTCAGGGTGCCGTCAGCCAGGCAATGTCGGCTGGCGACCCCCAGGGGGAGGGCCTTCTCTGTGGCAGCTCCTGCCCTCTGGAACGATTTGCCCCCGGAGATACGAAGGACATCGGATCTCCGGGTCTTTCACCGTGCCCTGAAAACTTTTCTTTTCCATCAAGCAGGGCTGGCGTGAACCCCCTCCCCCTTTTTTAGTCTTTTTTAGTTTTTTAATTTTTAAATTGTCATTGGGTTTTAATTGAATTGTTTTAAATTTGGGCCAGTTATGTAATTCGTTTAATAATTTTAAATTTTGTATTGGTATGTGTTTTAGTTCTGGCTGTGCACCGCCCTGAGTCCACTAGGAGAAGGGCGGTATACAAATTGAATTGAATTAAATAAATAAATAAATAAATAAATAAATAAATAAATAAATAAATAAATAAATAAATAAATAAATAAATAAATAAATAAATAAATAAATAAATAAATAAATAAAATGTAGTTTATTCAAATTCTCATCCTGGAGATGCCCCCATGTAGGCGGGGTTTTTTTTGCCAACAGTACCAAAGCTCTGCCTTCTGAAAAGTTTGTTCAATTTCCCAGCTTGTTTTCAAAGTTATCTTATTTGTTTTAGGAAACTCAGGACAGAAACATGTCGTGATAAAAAAATAATAATTAAAAAAAAACTACACACCAGTAATTAATAGATTAATAATATTATTCCAGTTACTGCAGGGTAGTCCTGGACTTATAACCACGCCAAAGGTGACCATTTGAAAATAAGTATTGAAAAAAGTGACATGACCATTTTTCACACTTACGAGCATTGCAGCATTATCGCTTTGTAAAGCCTTTAGTAAGACCACACCTGGAATACTGCATCTAGTTTTGGTCACCACATTTCAAAGAAAGATGTTGAGACTTTGGAAAAAGTGCAAAGAAGAGCAACTAAGATGATTAAAGCCTTGGAGACCAAAAAATTTGAAGAACGGTTGCAGGATTTGGGTCTGGCTAGTCTAGAGAAAAGAAGAATTAGGGGTGACATGACAGCAGAATTCCAGTATTTGAGGGGCTGCCAAAAAGCAGAGAGGGGTCAAGCTTATTTTCCAAAGCGCCAGAAGGCAGAGCAAGAAACGACGAGTGGAAACTAATCAAGGAGAGAAGCAACCTGGAATTAAGGAGAAACTTCCTGACAGTGAGGACAATTAACCAGAGGAACAGTTTGCCACCAGAAATCGTGTGAATTATTTTTTAAGAAGAGACTGGAGAGCCACTTGTCTGAAACGGTATAGATTTCCTGCTTTGAGCAGGGGGCTGGATTTGAAGATCTCCAAGGTCCCTTCTATTCTGATTCTGATTCACACGATCAAAATTCAGACACTTGGCAACCGACTCACATTTACGACGGTCGCAGGATCCTGGGGTCCATCTTGCGATCACCTTTGCAAACCTTCTGGCAAGCAAAGTCAACGGGGAAGCCAAATTCACTCAACCATGGTGTGCATCAGTGGTGGGTTCCTCCCGGTTCGGCCGAGCCGGTAGCGGTGACAATATGACGTCACCGAACCGGTTCTCCCCCCCTGCCCTCCCACCCCCCCACCCACGTTATTCTTACCTTTTATTTGGTCCCACCCCCAATCTATTGCTGCCTCCTGAGTCCCAGCTGATGACTAGAGGGGAAAAAAACTGTTTAAACTCTTGCCCTGGGGCTTCAAAGGGCCGCCCTACAGCTGATCAGTGTTAAAAGCAAACAAATGAGTCAGGTCGTAAGTGCGAGGACTGGTCGTAAGTGCGAGGACCTTCCAGAAATGACTCTGGCCAGCTAGCCACGCCCACCTAGTCACATGACCTCCAAGCCACACCCACAAAATAAGCCACGCCCACAGAACCGGTAGTAAAAAAATTTAGAACCCGCCCCTAGTGTGCATACCAACTTAACTAACACCGTGATATTCACTTAACAACAGTGGCAAGAAAGTCACAAAGCGGGGTAAAACACACTTAACACCTGTCTCATTTAGTTAACCGAAATGCTGAGCTCAATGGTGGACATAGGTCCGAGGACTACCTGTAGTGGAGAAAGGTGTTTAGAGGATCAGACAAAGTCATTTGGCTCAATGGCTCTTTTTAGGGTTTGACTGAGATTTTTTTAAAAAAAAAAAAGGGGGGGGAGTGTTAAGGAATCCCATCCCCCTTCACGTTCCATAGGGAAAAGTGGAATATAAATCCAATACATCGATAATAAATTACCAGCAACCTTTCAAAAAATCCAGTCTGTGCAAAAAATCCGTTTGGAAGAACCTGCAAAGCAGCTTTTAAAAACCAGCCTGCATGCAAAAACCACTTAAAAACTGACAGCCACTCAACATATTGACCGTAGAAAAGTTGCGCACAGTTTAAGAACCGGACTCTCCCTACAAGTCCGTCCTCCCCTGGCTGCCCAGTGTGGTTCCTTTCTGGATTCCCTGCGGCGTGTGAACCCGGCCCCAATTCAATACAGAACTTTTCCCGGCAAACCATGGTTTACCGTCCCCGCCCAACCCCGGCCACGGAGGAACCGCTCCGCGTACCGCGTAAACCCGGAGCGATCCCATCTCATACTCCAACTCCCATCACTCTGAGCCAGCTCGACACCCAGGGGGGAAAGAAATCGTCTTGTCCGATGCATCCGGCGAGCGCCAGTTTGGGGAAGGCAGCTTGGCAGAGCAAATTTTTCTTTCTTTCTTTCTTTCTTTCTTTCTTTCTTTCTTTCTTTCTTTCTTTCTTTCTCTTTTCTTTCCTCCCTCCCTCTTCTTTCTTTCCTTCCTTCCTTCCTCCCCTCCTTTCCTCCCTGTTCTTCTTTCCTCCCTCCCTTCTCCTTCTTTCTTTCTTTCTATCCTCCCTCCCTCCCTCTTTTTTCTTTTCTTTCTTTCTTTCTCTATCTTTCTTTCCTCCCCTTCCTCCCTTTCTTTCTTTCTTTTTTCTTTTTCTTTCTTTCTTTCTTTCTCTTTTCTTTCCTCCCTCCCTCTTCTTTTCCTCCCTCCCTTCTCCTTCTTTCTTTCTCTTTCTTTCTTCTTTCCTCCCTCCCTTCTCCTTTCTTTCTTTCTTTCCTTCCTCCCTCCCTCTCTTTTTTCTTTTCTTTCTTGCTTTCTCTATCTTTCTTTCCTCCCCTTCCTCCCTCCTCTTTCTTTCTTTCTTTCTTTCTTTCTTTCTTTCTTTCTTTCTCGCCCTCTCACACACACACACACACACGTGTTGTCGGAAAAGCCGCCGAGGACGCGGAGATCCGATCTGCCCCTCGAAGAGGCAAAAGAGCCCCTGGGCTTTGCAGGTGGGCAAGCGGCTTCTCCTCCGGGGCCAGGGGCTCCCCCACCGCCCCCTTCCTCCATCGCCTGGCCACGCCCGCGGAAACACACCTGGAAAGCGCCTCTAAGCGGGCTTAGCCTGCGCTCGGCTGGGGCTGGACCGGTCGGAGCGAGCCGCCCCTGGAATTGGGCAACGCGGTTGGACTTGGCTGGGTCTTTGCAAGCGGGCGGGGCTCGGCTCGGCAGCCCCGCCTCTCCGCTCCCCCGCCAATGGGAGGGCAGCGGGGACTGGGAGGACCCCCGCCGCGCCCCTCCTGGGACTCCGAGCGGAGACTCACTCGCGCTGCGGCCGCGCCTCCTTCCCTTGCGCTTTCGCTGCCTCTCCCTTCCTTCGCCCGCTTTGGAGATCAGAGTTTATTTAGAATGAAAGGACGGGACGGGGGGGGTCCTCAACTTACGGCCCCGCCGGAGCCCCAAAAGTGACGTTGCTAAGGGAGAAGTTTGTTAGGGGAAAGGTGTGTTTGGAAAAGCTTTTGAACCAAGAAAACAACGCCATGGATCGTCAAAACAATGATCAGGTGGAAATGATTGTATTTTGGACACGTTATGCAAAGGCACAGGTTTATTGAGAAAGCTATAACAGTGAGAAAGAAAGAATGTGTGTGTATGAGAGAGAGAGAGAGAGAGAGAGAGAGAGAGAGAGAGAGAGATGGAAGGAAGGAAGGAAGGAAGAAGGAAAGAAAAAAGAAAGAAAGAGGGAGGAAAGGAGGAGGGAGGGATGAAGGAAGGAAGGAAAAAATAAAAGAAAAGAGAAGGAGGAAGGAAGGAAGGAAAGGAGGGAAGGAAGCAAGGACAACAGAGGAGGGACCCAGGGAAGGAGAAAGAAAGAGAAAGAAAGAAAGAAGACAGAGGGAGGGAGGGAAGAGAGAAGAGAAAGGAGGAGGAGGAAGGAAGGAAAGAAAGAAAGAAAAGGAGGAAAGAGTAAGGAAAGAAAAGAAAGAAAGAAAAAGAAAGAAAGAAAGAGAAAAAGAAAGAAAGAAAGAAGACGGAGGGAGGGAGGGAAGAGAGAAGAGAAAAGAGGAGGAGGAAGGAAGGAAAGAAAGAAAAAGAGAAGGAGGGAAGAGTAAGGAAAGAAAAGAGAAAAAGAAAGGAAGGAAGGAAGAGAAAAAAGAAAGGGAGGGAGGAAGGAAAGAAAGAAAAAGAAGAAAAGGAAGGAAGGAAAGAAAGAAAGAGAGAAAGAAAGAAAGAAAAAGAAAGGGAGGAAAGGAGGAGGGAGGGAGGAAAGAAGGAAAAAATAAAAGTGAAGGAGGAAGGAAGGAAGGAAGGAAGACAGAGGAGGGACCCAGGGAGGAAGGAAAGAAAAGAAAGAAAGAAGACAGGGAGGGAGGGAAGAGAGAAGAGAAAGAAAGGAGGAGGAGGAAGGAAGGAAAGAAAGAAAGAAAAGAGAAGGAAGGAAGGAAGAGTAAGGAAAGAAAAGAGAAAAAGAAAGGAGGGAAGGAAGGAAGGAGAGAGAAAAAGAAAGGGAGGGAGGAAAGAAAAAGAAGGGAAGGAAAGAAAGAAGAAAGAAAGAAAAAGAAAATGATGACCACAGCTAGATGGAAAAAGTGAATTACAGCAACAGTGACCATAACTGACCATAACATAAGATCTGAAGAAGAAGGCTGGGTACACCTTGCCCTGGAGAAGATCTGTCTGTGTCATTACTAAGAGTTGGGACTGACTTCATGCTACGTAATCAGTAAAATAGATGTACCCTATCCAGATAGATAGAAGAAAACATTTGTCGTTCAGAGTTGAACTGTGGAGTCCTTGGTGCTCTCTGAGCTTGGTGGTTTTCGTGCAGACGTTTCATTACCCAACTAGGTAACATCATCAATGCTAGAAGGGGTGGGGTTTGTCTCTGTTTATAGCCCTGTATATTAACAGAGAGCAAACCTCACTCCCTTCTACGGTAAGCACTGATGATGTTACCTAGCTGGGTAATGAAATGTCTGCAAGAAAACCACCGAGCTCAGAAAGTACCAAGTATCCTACACATTGTGTTATTGAAGTTGCTTTATTTATTTCTCTCACTTATGTACATATACTTTACACGCCTCGTCTGACTAGCAGAAAGGATAAGCTGCTATGCTGATTTATGATCAGTGTAACAGATATTTGGAAATCTTCCTCCAATTTAATGCCAACTCAAGTGCATGAACTACAAATAAGAATATTCTCACGCCTCGCCCACCCTCTGTCCCAAGGCAAAAACGAACCACAGGTAGGCCTTGTTTTACGACCGCAATTGGGCCCCAAACGGGTGAAATCCAGCAGGTTCTGACAGATTCTGGAGAACTGGTAGCGGAAATTTTAAGTAGTTCGGAGAACCGGCAAATACCACCTCTGGCTGACCCGAGAGTGGAGTGGGAATGGAGATTTTGCAATATCCTTCCCCTGCCACACCCACCAAGCCACACCCACCAAACTAAGCCATGCCCACCAAGCCATGCCACGCCCACAGAACCGGTAGTAAAAAAAATTGAATTTCACCACTGGCCCCAAATGTCTGTTGCTAAGCGAGACAGTTGTTAAGTGAGTTTTGTCCCACGTTACGATCTTTTTTGACAACAAAGTCAATGGGGGGGAAGCTAGATTCACTCAATGACTGCACGATTCACTTAACAACCGCAGTGATCAGCTTGATGACTGCGGCAAGAAAGTTTGTAAAACGGGGCAATGTTCACTTAACCACTGCCTTTGCTTAGCAATGGAAATTTTGGCTTTGATCACGGTCATAAGTCGAGGACTTATCTGTATTGTTCTTGTCATGAACTGGGAAGGCAAATTTCTATTTGAAGTCAAGAATAATCCCTAAAATAATTGTTGCAGAGCAACTGATTTAAAGGAAGGCTTCCAGATTCTAATTTCTAATAAAAACATTTCGCCTTCTATTTGGAGAGCTGAATTCTTCTGTTGCAAGAAATGTCCTCCTGGGTTCAGTTCCAAGTGGGGAAGAAAGACACTGGAAACATGGAGACTGCTTAGTAAGATGGTTTTAATGGTGGACAGGATCACATGCCTTGAAGATCTTGGGCGAAGAGAAAAAAAAGGGAAGAAATGCCGAGAGGGCCTGAGTTTTATACCCTCTCTGGGGTTTTTGAATTTAACCTTGTGTTCTGATTGGTTGTCAGACTCCCATGGGGCCATGCAGGCGTAACTTTGTAGGTTGCCTGGGTCCCAAGTTTGGTTGAGCCTTGCTGGGTGATGATGTAATGAAAGGGGCTTTGGGCAATTCCTACTATGGCTCTGCTTGAAGGAGGTAGACTGGCCCAGGCCTTAATGGCCCATTGATAAAGGTGTGTGTGTGGGGGGCTGAGTTTCTGCCTCCCTTTTAGGGGAAATATTCTGCCCTTTTTATATTTCCTAAAATATCTCATTTTTCTAGGAGAGGGGTGGGTGCTAACTTCCTACAACACCCGTCAAAGTGAATTATGTCTTGGTGAAGTTGGGCCTTCCTTCCCCGGACCTGATATTTCATATTTAACACATGACACCCTCTCCAGCGAGACTTTCGTTTGTGATCTTTGATGCCTCTCATGCAGAAAGATCATTGTGCTACAAGGAAATTCGTGTTTTATAAGACGTGCATCTGGCACTTTGCCTTAGAATCAGGAAGTTAAATTGATGTGTGTTTGTTTTCGGACAGACTCATTACATTTATTTCTCCAGTTTGAAAATGGAATGTGGTTGCGCCGGTATTGGGAACAGAAAAACTCGGGGTGGAGAAGGGCTATTTGAGTTAAAACATTTTCAACCCAGAGATAAGAACTGGCTGAGGGCCAGGCAAGAAAGTCAACTTTTTCCTCTTCATTGTTTGAAAATATTTGAAATGTTTCCCCCAGCGAAAGTCTGGTTTACTTTACATGTCTGAGAGAATGAAGTGTTACTGGTTACAATCTTAAATTGCACTATTAAAAGAAGCAGAGTTCCCTGCTTTGGGCAACAAACTATATCAGGGCTCAGTCACTAATAAGTGACCCAATTTTAGTCCTTGACTTACAACAGTTCATTCAGTGACGGTTCGAAGTTACAACGCCACTGAAAAAAGTAACTGATGACAAAATTCTCAAAATTCTGAATTTTGAGAAAGATATTTAATAAATGAAAGGAAGGTTGGGGTTGCCTGGACACCATAGTGAAAATATTAAATTGAAAATTTATACAGCAATAGAGAGAGATGGAAGAAGAAGTAGAGAGATGGGAGAGAAGGGAAGGAGAGAGAGGAATAGAAGAGAAGGGAGGAAGGGAGGGAGGGGAAATCAGAATAGGAGAGAGAGTTAGTCAGGGAGGAAGAAAGGAGGAGAAGGAAAAAGGAAGGGGGAGTAGTAAGGAGCAGGAGAAGAGGGAAAGAAAGTAAGAAGGAAGGAAGAGAGGGAGAGGGAAGAGACTGAGAAGAAAGATTGCTGTATAACAAAAAAGAGGAAATGGAAGAAAGGCAATCCCGAACACACCTATGAAGATATGAAGATAAAGAAGAAATTGTTAAAAAATAAAAGAGAATAAATGTGAACAAACAGGAAAATTAGAATTTGAGAGCGAATGAAGATGTTGTTTATAGAAATAAATATAGAAATATTGAGATATGAATTAAAGAAAAAATAGGGAAAAAAAGGAAGATTTTTTGGCAAAAATTGTAATTGAGTAAAATGTATTTGAACTTGAAAAATTGTATAAGACAAGAAATGGCCAATACTCTGTTCAAAAAAAGATGCGGGTGAATGTGGGGGGGAAAAATCAATAAAACTTGATTCAAAAAAAGAAAAGAAAAGTGACAACCATTTTTGACCGTTGCGGCATCCCCATGGTCATGTGATCAAAATTCAGGCGCTTGGCAACTGACTCGAATTTATGACGGTTGCACTATGCCCGGGTCATGTGATCCTCTGTTGCGACCTTCTGACAAGCAAACTCAATGGGGAAGCCAGATTTCACTTAACAACGGCAACAACAACTTAAGCACTTGCAGGGATTCACTTCATATCTATGGCAAAAAAGGTCATAAAATGGAGGCACAATTCACCGAACAGATATCTCGCTTAGCAACCGAAATCCGGGGCTCAATTGTGGTCGTAAGTCGAGGATTACCTGCAGGATAGATTTCAGGATAGATTGTTTTTTTTTTAAGTGTTCTCCATGCATTCAAAAAAAGATACTGAAGTAATTTAACATTTGCTTTAATAGAACAATCATATTGAAGTTCTGCTTTAATACTCAAAAATATGGCTTTGGTTCAGCGTTTTGCCCTGCTGCGTTGGAATTATGAGAGCTGACTGGACTTATCTGAAGATATGCTTGGAAGATCTCAAGTACAAGTAGTCCTTGTTTATGGGCCATTTGAATTTATGACAGATTCCCACCACCACCCCCCCCTCCAAAAAGTACTTACGACCTGGTTCCAGACTTCGGGCTGCCGCAACCTCCCCATGATCACATTTTGGGTGCCTAGCAACTGGCTGACACATATGGCCATTTGCAGGGTCCCTCAGTGGCATGGCCGCGATTTTTTGCTGGTTTCCAACAAGTAGAGTAGAATAGAATAGAATAGAATAGAATAGAATAGAATAGAATAGAATAGAATAGAATAGAGTAGAGTAGAGTAGAGTAGAGTAGAGTAGAGTAGAGTAGAGTAGAGTAGAGTAGAGTAGAGTAGAGTAGAGTAGAATAAAGAATAAGAATAGAATAATAGAATGATTAGAATAGAATACAGTAGAATAGAGAATAGAGTAGAATAGAATAAAGAATAATAGAATAATTAGAATAGAATAGAGTAGAGTAGAATAATTAGAATAGAATAGAATAAAGAATAAGAATAAAATAATAGAATAATTAGAATAGAATAGAATAAAGAATAAGAATAGAATAATTAGAATAGAATAGAATAATAAAATGATTAGAATAGAATACAGTAGAGTAGAATAGAATAGAGAATAAGAATAGAATAATAGAATAATTAGAATAGAATAGAATAAAGAATAGAATAATAGAATAATTAGAATAGAATAGAATAGAATAGAGTAGAATAGACTAAAGAATAAGAATAGAATAATAGAATGATTAGAATAGAATAGAATAGAATAGAATAGAATAGAATAGAATAGAATAGAATAGAATAGAATAGAATAGAATAGAATAGAATAGAATTCTTTATTGGCCAAGTGTGATTGGACGCACAAGGAATTTGTCTTCGGTGCACAAGCTCTCATTGTACATAAAAGCTATAAGTGATAAATCATGATCATAGTCATTATAAAAATACATCATAAATCATAAGATACAACTCAGTGATAGTCATAGATACTAAATAAGCAATCAGCATAAATCGTACTAGGAAACTAAATAAAACAATATAAATCGTAAAGATACAAGTAATAAAGTTATAAGATATTGTTTCCTGATTGCTTATTTGTACCCTCTGACTATCATTAAGTGTTGTACCTTATGATTCTTGACAAATGTATCTTTTATGTTCACTGAGAGCGTATGCACCAAGACAAATTCCTTGTGTGTCCAATCACACTTGGCCAATAAAAAATTCTATTCTATTCTATTCTACGTAGAAAAAGAAATAGGTAATATGAAAGATGAGAAGAATAATATTAATACAGTCTTACAGATAGTCCTCGACTTATGACCACAATTGAGCCCAACATTTTTGTTGTTAAGTGAAACATTTGTTAAGTGAGTTTTCCCCCATTTTACGACCTTTATTACCTCATGTTAAGCGAATCACTGCAGTTGATAAGTTAATATTTGTCAAGTGAACCTGGCTTCCCTGTGGACTTTGCTTGTCCGGTCGCAAAAGGAGATCACATGACCTTGAGACATGGCAATAGTCATAAGTATGAGCCAGTTGCCAACCAGTTGCCAAAGAGCCGTGGTGGCGCAGTGGTTAGAATGCAGTACTGCAGGCCATTTCTGCTGTCTGCCGGCTACCTGCAATTTGGCAGTTCAAATCTCACCAGGCTCATGATTGACTCAGCCTTCCATCCTTCCGAGGTGGGTAAAATGAGGACCCAGATTGTTGGGGGCAAGAGACTGACTCTGTAAACTGCTTAGAGAGGGCTGTAAAGCATTGTGAAGTGGAATATAAGTCTAAGTGCTAGTGCTACTTTCCTTCCTTCCTTCCTTCCTTCCTTCCTTCCTTCCTTCCTTCCTTCCTTCCTTCCTTCTTCCCTCCCTCCCTCCCTCCCTCCCTATGGCTATAATGCAGTATTGCAGGCTAACTCTGCCCACTGCCAGGAGTTCAATCATGACCGACTGGCTCATAGTGCTTGAGAAGCACCCGAAGGCTCCAACTGGTCCAGAATGCGGCCGCGCGGGTGGTAATGGGAGCAATGTGGCGCTCTCATGTAACCCCCCTCCTGCACGAGCTGCACTGGCTCCCAGTGGTCTTCCGGGTGCGCTTCAAGGTTTTGGTTACTATCTTTAGAGCGCTCCATGGCTCAGGACCAGGATACTTACGAGACCGCCTCCTGCCACCAATAGCCTCTCACCGACCAGTTCGCTCCTATAGAGAGGGACTCCTCAGGGTGCCATCGGCCAAACAATGTCGACTGACGGCCCCCAGGGGGAGAGCCTTTTCTGTGGGGGCACCTACCATCTGGAACGGGCTTCCCCCGGAGTTACGAAACATCCAAGACTTACGCATATTCCGCCGTGCCCTGAAAACATTTCTATTCCAACAAGCTGGTCTGGCCTAACTCTCCCTTTTTAATTGGCTTTTAAACTGGCTTTTAAATTGGGTTTTAAACCTCTTTAGATAAATTTTGGATGTTTTTTAATCTTTGAGCCTAAATTACTTAATCTGTTTCTAAATAGTTTTTAACTTCTATATGTATTTGTATTTATTATGGCTGTTCACCGCCCTGAGTCCTTCGGGAGTAGGGCGGTATACAAATATGAAAAATAAAATAAAATAAATAAATAAATAGTTGACTCAGCCTTCCATCCTTCCGAGGTGGATAAAATGAGGAGCCAAATTGTTGGGGACAATAGGCTGATTCTGTAAACTGCTTAGAGAGGTCCGTAAAGCACTGTGAAGCGGGATAGAAGTCAAAGTGCTATTGCTACTGCTATCTGAATTTTGATCACATGACCCTGGGAATGCTGCAAAGGTCATAACTGCGAAAAACTGTTAGAAGGCACTTTTTTCAGTGCCGTTGTAACTTTGAATGGTCACTAAATGAACCGTTGTAAGTCGAGGACCACCTGTACTTTCAGTTTCCAGCAAAAGACATCCATTGGATAAAATGGATTTCTTTAATGACCGTCACATTTGCTTAACAAACCCCACAAAAAAAGATAATAAAATTAGGCATAAGTACATAGTGAGCCACTTAACCACCGTCGTGGCCTATGACTGAAATTTGAGGCTCCATTTTGGTGCTCGGGTTGTAAGTTGAGGGCTACTTGCAATACAAAATCGGACACATACAACACAAAGGAAGCTGAGATTGCACAATAGCGGGGGAACGGGGGGAATAAATCACCTGTGTTTCTCCAGTGGCTCAAACTTGTAAAATTGGTTGGAATAAACTGGCAAAGTTTATTGGGTAAGTAGATTATTGTCTGCAGGTTTTAATTCTCATTAATCACGGAGATCTGCACATTATGGTTATCAACATACCTTATAAATCAACTGTCTTGAGCTAGCTTGTTCTGATTCAGCTCTTTGCGCTTCTAATCCATGTAAATTCATTTAAAATCAACGTGCATGGCAATGACACATCAGGTTTTTTTTCCCCTTATAATTCTCATGTTTGTAGCCATGACCAATTTTTTCCATATTTGGTCTATTTCCTAAGAAATCCTATATACTGTACTTTTCGGAGTATAAGACACACATTCCCACCCCTAAAAGTGGGTGAAAATTGTGGTGCGTCTTATACACTGAATGTTGCTGAAGCCCTGCCCACCCGCCAGCCCCCACCCTTTGGCCATTTTCGGCCTCCGCAAGTCGCGATCCCCACCGCCTGGAACCGGCCGAAAATGCGACGTACGGAGGCCAAAACCGGGCCTTGCGGAGGCCAAAAATGTGACGCGTGGAGGCCGAAAATGTGACACATGGAGGCCGAAAGCACAATGTGTGGAGGCAGCGATCGGTGGCGATGTGCTGTGGCAATCCCCGCAGCCTGGAACAGGTCTAAAATGGAGTGTGCAAAGGCTGAAAACATGATGCATGGAGGCAAAAAATGCGACGCACGGAGGTGGCAATGGGCTCTGGCGATCACTGCAGCCTGGAACAGCTGATTGGTGGTATTCCAGGAGGTTGATCCAACCGCCAATCAGCTGTTCATGCTAAATCAGGCTGCAATAACATGCTGAAGCTGACCGGGCTCCACCACACCACACCCTGTTTTGGGCCTAGTAGGCCTCCCTGCACTTACCTGGGAGCCAAAACGGGATGCATGGGGACTCCTGGAAGGGATGGGGTGGGAAGGCGTGGGGTGGGGCCAGCCAGCAATTTAACAACTGGTTCTCCCAAACCAGCCCGAACCAGCTGAATCCCACCACTGGTTAGATGGTGTCATAGACACAATGAACATGAGTTTAGGCAAATTCCTGCAGCTCACATGAGGGCTGGTGGGGCCAAACTATAAGCCTCAAAGCGGCTGAGGTATGCTCCAGAAATTTATTACCTACCTACCAGCTGCCCAAAATGACTAGGAAAACCACAATGAAACCCAGTTTCAAGACAAAGTATATTGTCATCCCATAACCAATTTGACTGGAAAGCGAACAATCTGCAGCAGAAAGCAACAACAGTCTATCTGCACTATCTAAGAAAAAAAGAAAAAAAGCAACACCGAATAACCTTTGGTAAATATTGATGTTGAAGGAGGTGATCTCCTTGCGGAGAATGTGGTAGCACCAGTCAAGCTGCAAAATACAGCTTGAAAAGAACAGATAGTTTAATAAATGACTCAGAAAGAATCTTGAATCTCTTTACCCAACAGAAAAGCATGTTTCCATAGCTTCCACTAATTCAATTCCTTTTGGATTTGATAGCATAGAATAGATCATAAGGCTGGGAGGAATCTTGGAGGTCTTCTAGTCCAACCTCCTGCCTAAGAGTGGGAGTCTTTAAAATATTCCAGATGAGCGGTTGTCCCCTCTTTTCTTGAAAACCTCCAGCGATGAAGCTCCCACAACTCTGAAGGCAACTTCTGTTCCATTGATTAATTGTCCTCACTGTCAGATAAAATTTCTCCTTATTTGTAGGTTGGATCTCTCTTTAACAAGCTTCTACCCTTCTTGTCCTGCCCTCTGGTGGTCTGGAGAATAAGTCAATTCCTTCTTCTCACAGCCCCACAAATACTGGAAGACGTTATCATGTCCATTGGTGGTATTCAGCCGGTTCGGACCGGTTCAAGCAAACCGGTAGTGGCGACCTGTGAGCGGGCCTGCCCGCCCACCTGCCCCAGCACTATGTCGTCCTATTTAGCCACGTTTTCCAAGCCATGCGCATGCGCAGAAGGCATGTATGCGCACACATTTTCGGGGCACGGCGAACCGGTTGTAAAATTATGTGAAACCCACCTCTGATCATGTCCCTCATAACTCTTCTCTTTGACAGGGGTTGGGTTCTGCTTTATGATACATAAATATATGACCTGTTGTTTAACCTCGATTTATCCTTCATAAAGGTAAAGGTAAAAGTTCCCCTCGTACATATGTACTAGTCATTCCCGATTCTAGGGGGCGGTGCTCATCTCCGTTTCAAAGCCGAAGAGCCAGCACTGTCTGAAAGACTTCTCCATAGTCATGTGGCCGGCATGACTCAACGCCAAAGGTGCACAGAATGCTGTTACCTTCCCACCAAAGGTGGTCCCTATTTTTCTACTGACATTTTTTACGTGCTTTCGAACTGCTAGTTTGGCAGAAGCTGGGACAAGGAATGGGAGCTCACCCCGTTATGCAGCACTAGGGATTCGAATCACTGAACTGCCAACCTTTCAATCGACAAGCTCAGCATCTTAGCCACTGAGTCACCGTATCCCCTTATCCTTCATAGTTCCTAGCTATTTTCTTAATCTGGGCCACCATCCATTGTAGCTATCAAAGTCCACCTGTCCTGGGGCATATCTTCACTTAGACCAAGGGTGTCAAACTGGTGGCCCATAGTCTGGATGCGTCACACACAGGCCACATCCACCCCAGCTCCGCGAAGGGGAAAAACATTGTAATACGTCACGTGACAGAAACATGACGCCGTGAGTGTGACACCCGTGACTTAGACTAAAGCAAGGCTTGGAATCTAGAAAGATCCGAGCAGATCTGTTGATGATCTTCACATTCAAGAGATGGAGAAATAGCTGCTGAGCCATCTGAATTAAAGGATTTCTAAGCAGGAGGGCAGGTGATTTAACCCCATATTAAGCAATGGGGTTAGAAACTTAATTCCATATGAGAAAATGGATAGAATCAAATTCATTTGTTTGTTTATCAGATTTCTACATCATCCTATGTCACCTAGGTAGTCTGGGTAACTTACAAAGAACATCACAAAATACGATTAAAAAGGTGACTAAAAACACAGTTAAAAACTGAGTTGACTGACAAGATCAAATTTTACCAAGTTAAAAAAATATCGAAGTTAAGAAATTAACAAGGTTAAAAGGACGCACGAGGAGGAAAAAGAGGACAAAAGAAGAGGATGTAGATGAAAGGAAAGAATAAGAGGAAATGAAAATATCCAACTAGTGTAGACCTATTTTGGAACCAAATCCTTCAACTAATTTATGTATATGAGGTAAAATAGTGAAGAAGTCATATTTTTCCAGAATTTCAGATAGCTGTGGAAAGAATTCTATCTAAACCACATAGGCAGTGGTGGGATTCAAATAATTTAACAACTGGTTCTCTGCCCTAATGACTGGCTGGGTGGGCGTGACCATGGTGGGCGTGGCCAGGGGGTGTGGCAAGCAGCACTTTGGGAGTACTCTGGGAGCAAAAATGGGCTGCGGGCGGGGGGGATGCACCATTCCTCCCATGCCCCATTTTGGGCCAAGTAGGCCTCCCTGAAGCCTCCTGGGAGCAAAAACGGGCTGTGGGTGGAGGCGCCTTGCACCCCTCCGCGCCATGTTTTGGGCCTAGGAGGCCTCCCTGCACTTACCTGGGAGCCAAAATGGGGTGCATGGGGACTCCTGGAAGAGGCGGGGTGGAGAGGGGCCAGCCAGCAATTTAACTACCGGTTGGCTCAAACCGGCCTAAACCAGTTGAATCCCACCACTGCATGTAGGGTATTATTTATATATATGTTATTATTTTGTTCTTAGTATTTAACTTACTCTGTTGGTGCAATGGAAGCTCTCTTCCAGGACTGAAAAGCGGAAACAAGCTTGGATTAAGAATATTCAGATAATAGCATAAGTATCTCATAAATGCCCCACATTTCATCTTTCTCAAGCTGTTATTTCTTGGCTCTATTCGTGTGGTAAACTAAATTTATAAGCCATATTAACATGCGTGCCACCATCTTAATTCTATCACCACCCATTCCTTGGTCTTCTTTAGGCTTTGAGCCTCATCAAGTCATTCCAATCTGGACCGATTGCTATTTTGGGCTTATAAAAAAGTGGATTTAAAAACAAAAACAAAAAACTTACAATTAGTTACAAATTCTGTTTTCCATGAACGCAATATGTTGACTTTTGGGGGACACAGGCAGCCTTAGACATCTTGATATCATACCTGAACAAAAAGGGAAAAAAGGGATTAAAATAATACCGTACGGATATCTATTATCTGGTTGTGGGGTTTAGAGTTTTGTGCAATTATTTTAAATTTTAAAAAATGTATCATGGTACAATGGTGTGACTAATTTGATTCCTTGTCCCGGTGAATAAGCTTCCCTTATCTTCCAGTTTCTGTCCTAGAAGCCCCAGAAAACTCATTTAATTGGATGGAAGGATTTGATCAATCAAAGAAAGCTGTGGGTGTAGATTTTTTTTTTGAATTTTTATTTTTAAACAAAACATAAAATATAAATCCATCATCCATTACAATTGCAAACAGTGTGTCGGTTGATTACAAATCTTTTGTGCTTCATCCCCATATTCAAAATTTACTTATTATCTAATTTCTCATATTGTCAAACAAATAAACATCCTCATTTATCATTTATTTAACTATGGCTTTATCGCTTCATAAAAATTATTTTCAAATATTATATTTATAACATCCATTTCATATTTCGTATTTCATTTCCATGTTTTATTATCTAGCCATTGATCAAATAAATCCCATATCTTATAATATTGTCTATCTTCTTGTTCTCTAATTTCAAATGTCAATTTACTCATTTGAGCACATTCCATGATTTTCTTAATAACTTCATCCTACGTTGGTATTTTCTCTGTTTTCCAGTTTTTAGCAAACACAATTCTAGCTGCTGTTAAAACACTCACAATCAAATATCTCAATTCTCTATTGTATATTTCTGGCACAATCCCTAATAAAAAAATCTCTGGCTTAAAGTCTATGTGTTTTTTTGTCATTTTTTCCAACCAGGTGTGGATTTTAGTCCAGTATCTTTTCACTTCTACACATGTCCACTGCTGTGGGTGTAGATTAAGCTTCCAGTTTTAGTAACACAAGCAACTTTCTGTCTTTTATTTTGTTACAGAGCTGACCACAAGCCACCATTTCCCATTTTAGCCTAGCCGAAGCATGTGCTAACTCAGCTAACTTCGTGGAAGAGCAATCCACCCAAAAGGAATTGAGGTCATGAGCCAGCTGACAAGGAACACCTCCTCCTGCTGCTAAATAAATATTTAAACATGTTTTTACTTGATAAGAAAATTGGACTGTTTGGGAGAGGTTTATGCCAAATGACTGGACGTTTTGCTTTGCTTATGAAATTTGGCCCTTGAATCTCTTTTGCTTTGATAGAGAATGAATC
Organism: Pantherophis guttatus; assembly: GCF_059756535.1. NCBI lineage: Eukaryota > Metazoa > Chordata > Lepidosauria > Squamata > Colubridae > Pantherophis > Pantherophis guttatus. Next base: position 9,043,717 of record NC_142067.1, read on the forward strand.
TAGCAAAAAAGGGCTGCTTTTCTTGAACAAAAGAATTATTCATGAGTAAATGGAGAATTACCATGTTTCCCCAAAAATAAGACCCTGTCTTATATTTTTTTGAACCGCGAAATAAGTGCTTGGCCTTATTTTCGGGGAGGACTTATTATTTTGGAGCATGTGGAGCAAGACGGGGCTCCTCTTGCCGTCTTACCTGATTTCCAGCTCTGTCTCCCTAACTCTAACCAGAGGAAATGGCGGGGACGGGCTGTGCATGCTTTTAAATATTTTTGAGGTGGGCTTATTTTCGAGGGGGGGGGGCTATTTTAGCGCATGCGCTCAAAAGCCCAATTTGGCTTATTATCAGAGGATGTCTTATTTTAGGGGAAACAGAGTATTAAATAAGAGGAAAATTTCAGCACCCCTGATTTGGACAAAGATAATACACCAGTGTTTCTCAACCTTAGCGACTTTTAAGATACGTTGACTTCAATTCCCAGAATCCCCCAGTCAGCTTTTCCACCAAGCATTAGGCCAGGATGGGGGAGGGTTGAGCTGGGAGGACGTTTGGTCTGGTGCCACAATGCTTTAAATCATCTTTGATGGATTGTTGTGAGCCACCCATAGTCGTTGCATGAGATAGGCAGTCATATAAACCCAATAAATGAATAAATAAATAATCTGGCCCGAGTACGTAATTGCCTTCACAACTTATTTCTGGGGAAATGTATCTGTCCTTCCTTCCTTCCTTCCTTCCTTCCTTCCTTCCTTGGGAAGCCACCTCCCCCCCCGAAGAATGAAATATTTTGAGGAATATTAAAAAAGGCAGATTATTATATTTCCCAAAGGGAGAAATGGAGAAACATGTTTTTTTAGAGGCAGAAAGCAACCCCCACTTTCCTTAATAGTCCACAGCAGATGTCAGTAATTAAGAGATAAAGAGCTTATTGAAAGAAGACAAGTATCTAGATAGCTCTATTCATAAGCAAATACCCTCACCCAAGAGCCAGAACAGGATGGAAGCCATTAAGCCACAATAGGAATTACTCAACACCCTTTCAGAACACAAGACCCTTCATTGCATCGCCCTCAGAGCAGTCCAAACCTCAACCAAACGTAGCTCAGACAAACACCTAGGATTTTTACTTTGTCTATAGAACCAGCTATGACCCCTACATAACCCCTACATGGTCCCATGGGAAGTCTGACAAGAGCCAATAGAATACCTGTTCTTGCACAGGAACAGGAAGCTCAAGTGCAAAGCCCACTCTCAACTCCCAATTTTGTCAGCTGCTCAGAACCACAAACCCATGTGGTTCTGCTTCATCAATAAACCATCTTTCCAATCAGCCTCCATGTTTCCAGTGTCTTCCTCCTGGCTTGGAACTGAACCAGATGGATATTTCTTCCTTCTTCTCTTTCTCCCTTAACAGATTAACAGAGTTGGAAGGGACCTTGTAGGTCATCTAGTCCAACCCCCACCTCCGTCCAAGCAGGAAACCCTACACCATTTCTGACAAATGGCAGTCCAATCTCTTCTTCAAAGTCTCAAGTGATGAAGCTCCCACAATTTCCAACGGCAACTTCTGTTCCATGGGTTGATTGTTCTCACTGTCAGAACATTTCCTCCTTATTTCTAGGTTGAATCTCTCCTTGTTCAATTTCCATCCATTATTCCTTGTCTGGCCTTCAGGTGCCTTGGAAAATAGCTTGACCCCCTCCTCTCTGTGACAGCCCCTCAAATATTGGAAGTCTGCTATCCTGTCTCCCGTGGTCCTTCTCTTCCCTTCTCCTCCCTTCTCCTATTCCTACTCCTACTCCCTTCCATTCCTTCCTTTCTTCCTTTCTAAAGCAAAATTAAAAACATGGCTGTTCGTGGCGTCTAGCCTGGACTGAGGGGGTTTTCGATTATTTTAACGGATTTTAATATTTGTTTATGTATGTATTCTATGTTTTTATTGGTTTGTTTTAATTGTTGTGAGCTGCCCTGAGTCCTATGGAGATAGGGTGGCATATAAGTTATAATAAATAAATAAATAAATAAACAAATAAACAAACAAACAAACAAATAAATAAATAAATAAATAAATAAATAAATAAATAAAATTTGTAATCAAAATGTTATCCGCAAAAGGGTAGAATTAAAATTTCTTTTAAAATACCCTTTAAGTTGTTGAAGCAGAAATTAAAGTACTGTAGCAAATGAGCCAAAGGGAGATGATTAAAAAATAATAATTGTTCTGGTGGTTTTACAGAGAGCCATCCTGAACCCCGGTATGTCCTGTCCTTCGAGGTTTTTTTTTCCCAAGGGCTGTTTAAAAAAAGAAAAAGAACTGATTTGACTACAAAAGAAAGGAAAATGTACTGAAACACAATAAAAACAAGGAGCCAATAAAAGCAGTATAAAAGAGAGAAAGTAATTACACGGACATCTTGAAATACATATATAGAGAGCAGCAACCATATATCCTTTATTATAAAGGATAGTTCTTTAATTCAGGAAGTGGTCCTTTAGTATTATTTAATTCTTTTCTTGGTTTTGCTCTTGAATTTTCCTTTGTAAGTTAACTTACATAAACATTTTGTATATAAACATTTTTTTTATCCTCGTGAACCTCTTTCAGATTTGCCTCCTTTTCAGGTGTGTTATTTTTTTCCCAAGAAAATACTGTATATGGTCACTGTAATATAAAGAGGAAATAAAAGGCGTGACTGACTCCGTTTTTGAAGACAAAATTAAAAGTTTTACCAGCTCGTCACTTTCTTCATCGACGTCTAATTCGCTGCAGTTTTTAAACTGTGACACAAGGGGGAGCCATTCTCCCGTTATAAAAAGGAGAAAGGAATCGCTGGAGGAGGCCGGCCTTAGGCTCCTTGGGACTAGTTTAGCGCGGTTACCCCGGCAACTAGCAAAGTTTGCAGTGGCAGCCAATCAAAAGGCAGCAGCCCGGAGTAGAATTTCCCCCTTCCCATCTTCCTCCAAGAAGAGAGAAATTGGGTAAGGCAGTTCCCCTGCAGGGCGGGAGGGCGGCGCTGTTGAGCAGGAGGTGGTCGCCGGCATTGGCAACGGGATTGAGGGCGTCTGAAGTGGGGAAGGGGGTGGGAGGAAGGATGGCAAAATAGTCTTTCCTTCCTTCCTTCCTTCTTTCCCCTTTCTCTTTCCTCTTCCTTCCATCATCCATCCATCCTTTCTTTCCTTTCTTCTTTCTTTTGTCCCTTCCCCCTTTCCTTCTGATCTTTCCTTCATCCCTCTTTCTTGCCCACTTCTGCCTTCTCCTTCTATCCACTCTTCCGTCTTCTTTTTGTCTGTCTGTCTTCCTTCCTTCCCTCCCTCTTTCCTTCCTTCCTTCCTTCCCTCCCCTCCTTCCCTCTTTCCTTCTTTCTTTCCCTCCTTCCTTTATTTCCTTCCCTCCCTCCCTCTTTCCTTCCTTCCTTCCCTCCCTCTCTCCCCCTCCCTCTTTCCTCCCTCCCTTCCTCCCTCTTTCCTCCTTCCTCCCTCCCTTCCTCCCTCCCTCCCTCTTTCTTTCCTTCCTTCCTTCCCTCCCTCCCCCTCCCTTTTTCCTTCCTCCCTCCCTCCCTCTTTCCTTCCTTCCTCCTCTTTCCTCCTTCCTCCCTCCCTTCCTCCCTCCCTCTTTCTTTCCTTCCTTCCTTCCCTCCCTCCCCCTCCCTCTTTCCTTCCTCTCTCCCTCCCTTTTTCCTCCTTCCTTCCTTCCCTCCCTCTTTCCTTCCTTCCTTCCTTCCCTCCCTCCCTCTTTCCTTCCTTCCTTCCTTCCTTCCTTCCTTCCTTCCTTCCTTCGTGCAAAACCTAAAAGCAACCCAATTCCTGTTTAAAGGAAGAATTTCTTGTTCTTAACTCAGTTCTTTTCATTCTCTGATGCATTTGAAACGCCTTTGGATTGCTCCTTGGATTAGCAGCATGCAAGCTAAATTATTTGTGAAATCTTACTCTGAACGCAATGAGACAATAAATTATAGTGTGTAGCTCAAATTCCTTTAATTTTAGAGGAACTTTGGTAAGGCTGACCAAACCTGAATGTTTCTCATAAAACAGCTTCCATAATAATAATAATAATAATAAAATATTACATGTCTACATGAAATAAATGCATTGAATACGTTACAGTGTGTTCTAATAAAATGCTGTACTGTTCGTGAACTAATATTTGTAATACGTATGTTATTTTATTAAAGTGTTGCCACATGTTCCATATTTTGGAATTCGTCAGGGGACAATCACACTTGGAGAGGAAACTCCATAACTGTGGTATTTGGGGGCGAGCAAAGATATTACTAGCACATTCCATTCCCTTATTTTTGATTGTCATCTGGAAGAATCCTGATTGCTTTTGACTCAGAACACGATCGTTTCTAATTGGGAAAAAAAATTTTTTTAAAGGGGAGCGCATCTCAATTCCAGAAACAAGGATTTCTGTTTGAGTTTTGGATTGTTCTTTAGCACAAATAAAGAACTGGGAACAACAGCCAAAATTAAAGAGCCAGACTATTCTGAAATCATTAAATGGACGTCTTAAAGACTGAGAAGAAGAACAGAACAGGATAACAGAGCTGGAAGAGACCCTGGAGGTCTTCTAGTCCAACCCCCCCGGAGATCCTATACCAGTGATGGCTAAACTTTTTGCCGTTGCGTGCCAAAAGTGGGGGGAGTGCGGGGGTGTCACACACGTGCGTGCCTACACCCATAATTCAATGCACCCCACCCCCCTGTGCATGCCCACATGACCCCACTGAGTTCCCCCTGCTTTTGGCACGTGATGGCCCAGTAGGCCCGGTAGGCCCATTTTTCACCCTCCTCAGGCTCCAGAGGCTTTATTGGAGCCTAGGGAGGGTGAAAACGGCCCTCCCCACCCCCCTGGAGGCCCTCAGGAGGCCGGAAACAGACTGTTTGCTGACTTCCGGTGGGAACTAGAAAGCCTCTGGAGCCTGGGGAGAGCGAAAAACGGGCCTTCCCTCCCCTGGAGGCCCTCAGGAGGCCAGAAACAGACTGTTTGCTGACTTCCTGTGGGCATGGAAGGCCCAAAATTCAGCTGGCTGGCACGCATACGTGCCGGAGCTGAACTAGGGCAATTCTTGCGTGCCCACCGATATGGCTCATCGTGCCACCGGTGGCACGATGAGCCATATCGGTGGGTCGCCATCACGGTTCGTCATCACAGTACTATACCATTCTGGAAAAATGACTGTCCAGTCTCTTTTTAAAAGCCTCCAGTAATGAAGGAATCGAAAAGAAATCAAAGAATTTTTGAAAAATGCACCTTCTTTCACATATACAAGCCAGAAATACGAATTTGCTTTCTATTTTTTTTTTTATCCCAGATTTCAGCGATTTTAAATCTTCAAAAGCTTGACAGAGTAAAAGTTTTATCTTCTTTCATTTTAGCTTGGATAGAAGGAATTCATTAGTGGGGGGTGGGGAAAATCTGGGTGTTTTGAAGTTATACAAAAACCTGTTTTACATTATAACAGTGTCATCTTTTGTTATTCCTTATTGATATTAACATATCAGTTCTGAATTAACAATTACGTCTTTTGCTCAACTCTTCTGATTAAAGTGGGTTGCAAATGTTTATTCAACCAAAAGCTGTGATAATTAAAGTTTGCACTTGCTAGAGATTTGCTTTCCAAAACTTACCAAAAGGTGCTTTTTCAAAAGGCAACTGGATTTTCTTGGGGTTTTTTTCCCCTTGAATATGTTTCGCTTCTCATCCAAGAAGCTTCTTCAGTTCTGAAAAAGAACGGAAGAAGCTTCTTGGATGAGAAGTGAAAAGTCTTCAAGGAAAAATCGGTCTGGTTGCCGATTGAAAATGCACCTTTGGGACAACTGTAACCTGGATGACTGAGAATCCCCATAAACATTTCCAAAACTTAACTTTCAATTGATAAATAAGCCTTTCTCCTAGAACTGTTATAAAGACAACGAGAAAATCTAGATAAATAAATTATTATTTAGGCTGCTGTCTATACCACATTGTCAGGAAATCAGTATTAATAAACCTACTAGAACAGATTTTTCAGATATCTGTGTAAGATTCTATTGGAATCATCTGCCCACTGTTTACAGTAGTGGCCAAAATTATGGAAACCTTTTGGGAAAAGTGTATTTTCTAAAACTAGTTAATAACACCACTTTTTGGGGGGAGTGGTACCATAAAATTATACATCAATGGAAAGATAATTTAATCAAGAATGTAATGCAATCACTTTTATGAAGGATTTGCTATTAGAATAGCAGTTACAGTATAAAGAAGAAAAGGGAAACATGTAGAAAAAACGAGATGTACAAAAATGATCACCATAGAAAAAACGAGATGTACAAAAATTATCATGTCAGTTAATACTTAGTTGGGTAACCTTTAGCATGAATTACAGCCTTACAATGTCTTCCCATGGAGTGAACCAAGTCTTTTAGTTCTGCAGCTGTTCTAATGTGAAACCAAGATTTGAATGATGGCTTCGATTAACTGGGTTTTATTGCTGAGTCGCTTCTAACTAACAAGTTTCTTTAGTCGGCTCCGTAGATTTTCCATTGGGTTAAGATCTGGGCTATTCCCAGGCCATTCCAGCAGTGGAATAGGATTATCTTGAAACTCTCCCCCCAAAAAGTGGTGTTATTAGCCATCAAACCTCAAAAATACACTTTTCCCAAAAGGTTTCCACAATTTTGGCCACTACTGTATGTAATGTCTTAATTTAATATCTTTCTTGCCCTCTAGATTTGTTTGACCTCATAAAGACAAGCCATGGCAAAGGAAAAGAAGAAAGAGAAGAAGAAAAAAGGGACCTCACAAATACCCAAAGAGCCTAGAACCTATTTTCCAGAAGCCCTATTGGCATTTCAGTATGTATAAATCATAAAAATTTCAAAGTTTTACTTTAGCTCTATTTAGTGAACTGACTGCCTAGTTTGGGGGCAGGGGGATCAGTGATGAAATCCAATTTTTTTTACTACCGGTTCTGTGGGCGTGGCATGGTGGGCGTGGCGGGGCTTAGTGGGCGTGGCTTGGTGAGCGTGGCTTGGTGGGTGTGGCAGGGGAAGGATACCGCAAAATCTCCATTCCCTCCCCACTCCTGGGGGAAGGATATTACAAAATCTTCCTTCCCACCCACTCTGGGGCCAGCCAGAGGTGGTATTTGCCGGTTCTCCGAACTGCTCAAAATTTCTGCTACCGGTTCTCCAGAACCTGTCAGAACCTGCTGGATTTCACTCCTGAGGGGGATGTAGTAATACTACAACTATTCCCTATCCAGTTCAGGGGTGGTATTCACTTACTTTCCCTACCAGTTCACAAATGTGAGCATCCAGCATTCTGTGCATGTGGTTTGCCGGTGTGCGCGCCTTCCGTACATGCGCCTAGCCTCAAAAACGTACCTAAATAGGATGGCATAGAGCCAGGGCGGGTGGGTGGGTTGGTGGACCCAGCCGCGATTTCCGCTACTGGTTCGGACGAATCAGTCTGAACCGGCTGAATCCCACCTCTGATCCAGTTGAACTTATAAAATGGCAGGAATAGATCTATAGAGGAAGTCCTTGACTTATGACTGTAATTGAGCCTGGAATTACAGTTAAGTCATGCTTTTATTACCCTTTTTTTTGCCAGTGGTTGTTAAACAAACACTTTGGCCATTAAACAAATGCCATGGTTATCAAAACACATGCAACAGTCCTTAAAGGAACATGATGGTCCTTAAGTGAACCGATTCTATTCAATGGCATTTTTGGTTTTTTTTTGCCAGAAACTAGAAGTAAATACCAATTATTTACTTTTACAGAATTTTTTTTAAAAAAATATGTTTTTTACTGGAAAAAAAATTTCTTCCAGCAAAAAAAATCATTGTAAATCACAGGATGACCGAATGCCATCAAAAACATCCCATTTTCTGCTGTTTTTAAAAGCTATCAGAATAACAGAGTTGGAGGGGACCTTCGAGGTCTTCTAGTCCAACCCCACTGCGAGATGTCACAATGACTGTGGGATGCTGCAAATAGCCATGAATGCAGGCCGGTTGTCAAAGCATCCAAAATGTGGTCATGTGACTACAGGGAGGGTGGACGGCTATCAGAACTTCGAATGCAGGTAGTCCTTGACATACGACCACAATTGAGCCCAGAATTTATGTTGCTAAGTGAGAAACTTGTTAAGTGACTTTTGCCCCATTTTATGACCTTTCTTGCCACAGCTGTAAACAAATCACTGCAGTTGTTAAATTAGTAGCACGGTTGTTAAGTGAACCTGTTAAGGAATTCGCAGAGTAACCCTTGAGTAGCAAGGGTGTGCACATGAAAGCGATTGAGAGTAGTTACGAATAAACACAGCCAACACAGAGATACACTGAGTTGTGTTTACTTTCAGGAAAGGCACAGTCCAATAAACAGTCCAGGTCATACACATATAAAGCAGGAGATAGCAAAACAACAGTCCAGGGATAATCCAATAACAAAGTCTTCTTACCAGTCGTCGTAGTCATTCACAATAAACAGTTCTTCTGGATTTGCAAACAGTAGCACACAGAGATATCAGAGAGCAAAAACAGCAAAGAGAAACAAACCATGTTTCTAGCTCCCTCTTAAGGAGATTGGCTACAGAACTAACCAATCAGGACACAGTATGATGCAATACAGCAGTCTTACAGCTATATTGAGGATTTATATATTGCCAACCCAACAAGTTAGGTAATAAGTCATTTCCTAAAAGAACCTGGCTTCCCCATTGACTTTGCTTGTCAGAAGGTCACAAAAGGGGATCACATGACACTGCAACCGTCATAAGTGTAAGTCAGTTGCCAAGCATCCTAATTTTGATTATATGACCTTGGGAATGCTGCAATGGTTGTAAGTGTGAAAAATGGTCATAAGTTCCTTTTTTTCCAATGGTGTTGAAACTTCAAACTAAACAAATTCTTGTGAGGACTACCTGTGGTTGCTATGCTACTGGTTGTAAGTCAAGGACTATCTCTACTTTTTTCAGTGATTGATTATTACGATGACAGTTGTAACATGTTCCTTCCTATTCATGAATCTTGCCATTCATCTATGCCCTCTTGCAGACCATTTCATTAAATTTTGTCTTCTCCCATCTGCCATTTTTCAGGATTACTTTATTGTTTGATAGTCAATTAAATTTCTATGCCCAGTAACCATGCTAAGCTTTCCTTGAGCTGTTAGTGAGAATTTCCCTTGATGTATTTCCATTATTTTATTTTATTTTATTTTATTTTATTAATTTATTTATTTTGTCAAGCACGTATTAGAAAACAGATATAAGTATAAACATGATTATGAATACATGAAATGGATACGAATAAAAGGAGACATTAGGACAGGGACGGTAGGCACGCTGGTGCTCTTATGCACACCCCTTACAGACCTCTTAGGAATGGGGTGAGTCAACAGTAGACAGTCTAAGGTTAAAGTTATGGGGGTTAGGGGATGAAACCACAGAGTCAGGTAGTGCATTCCAGGCATTGACCACTCTGTTGCTGAAGTCATATTTTCTGCAATCGAGTTTGGAGCAGTTCACTTTAAGTTTGTATCTATTGTGTGCTGGTGTATTGTTGTGGTTGAAGCTGAAGTAGTCATTGACAGGTAGGACATTGTAGTAGATAATTTTATGTACTACACTTAGGTCAGACCGAAGGCGGCGTGTCTAAACCCCAAATTTCAAGTCTGGTGGCATAAGATATTCTGTTGTGAGCGGAGAAGTGGAGGACTCTCTCGTGAAATATCTCTGGACTCTCTCAATCGTATTAATGTCCGATATGCAGTGCGGGTTCCAAACACAGGAGCTGTATTCAAGAATTGGTCTAGCAAATGTTTTGTATGCTCTAGCTAGCGGTATAATATTACCAGAGAAGAAGCTACGCAAGATTAGGTTAACAACTCTTAATGCCTTTTTGGCAATGTTGTTACAGTGGCACTTAGATCATTAGAGATGAGTACTCCAAGGTCCTTGACAGAGTACTCATCTCTAATGATCTAAGTGCCATTAAATCCATTAGGTTTATATCTAATATTTTCTCCAAGAGCTTAGAGCAGGGGTCGGCAACCTTAAACACTCAAAGAGCCACAAAGGTCCTAACTGGAAGGCCCCCGTTCAATTCTGGAGCTGACTGGAAGTCCGGTTCCCCCACCATAGAGTCTCCTCTTAGCATGGCGTCCTTTTTCCTCTACTAGTCCTAACCCTATCAATTGTGGGCTGACCTGAAAGCTCGCCCATAGTGTCTCCTCCTGGAATGCCCTGCTCCCACCCACAAAATTGTGGTGCCGACTGGCGGCAGGGAGCCACAGCAGAGGGATGAAAGAGCCACATGCGGCTCCAGAGCCGCAGGTTGCTGACCCCTGGCTTAGACTTATGCATAGAAGGAATAGCGTCATGTAAGCTTCCAATCCAGTCAAAAATAAGATTGACAATTCAAAACCATCTTTATTATGCTAAATTTAGTCTCTAAGACTGAACCGATGGAACAGAGCGGAAATCTAATCTCAGGAAAGCCAAATTACAAATCGGCAGAATATACATGAAGATAATAAAGGGTTTTGAAGCTAGAGTAAATATTTTAATTTAGAGAGCCAATGTGTATGCAACACTTAAGAGGGGAGTGTTAAAGGGAAAAGGGGAATTATAACATGTGGTTCACACACAGTGATGGAAATTATTTCTCCTATCCAAGATCGCTGGTAGCCTTTACGTAGAGCAGGCAGGAGGGAAAAAATGCACAAAATTTAAACACTGACAGTTAAAAATAGAGCTTGCACTTGATATACAGTAGTCACTGACATTTTTTCATGATGACTTCATCGTTTGGTTACAAATAAATCAACCCATATTATGGGAAATATATTCTTACAGCAGGGAACTTACAGGTTTCACATAAACTTGATGGAATTTCATAAGAGACCCAGACAGAAAAAAAGTTAAGTGAACTCAAAACTCAACCCATTTTTTTCTAGAACTTTACCTCTTGATCAAGAATTCTGTGATTATATTTTTTCTAACTATTTTCGCAGCTTGAAAAAGTTTGAAAATTGTTTTTCTATAGTATTTTTGCCTCACTGGGCAAGAGACTCAACAGGCATAGAATCAGGGGTGAAATCCAGCAGGTTCTGACAGGTTCTGGAGAACCGGTAGCGGAAATTTTGAGTAGTTCAGAGAACCGGCAAATATCACCTCTAGCTGGCCCCAGAGTGGGGTGGGAATGGAGATTTTGCAGTATCCTTCCCCTGGAGTGAGGAAGGAATGGGGATTTTGCAGTATCCTTCCTCTGGAGTGAGGTGGGAATGGAGATTTTGCAGTATCCTTCCCCTGCCATGCCACCAAGCCATACAACGCCCACCAAACCACGCTCACAGAACCGGTAGTAAAAAAATTTGGATTTCACCACTGCATAGAATGTTGATCTGTAAATAAATAAGCAGAGTCAAAGATCCAACTGAATAACCATTGAACCTAGTTAGATTTAGCCCCAGTCGACTGGGTTAAAATAATTCCCCAGCTGACCATTAGGTTAACTAATCCTTATCCCTCCATCATCATAATCTTTTAATGACCCCATGATCTTTTGCGGGGTGGAGTCTGGGTTAATTGCCGGATGTCCTTCCTGTTGGCAATGTGGAGTTTTGTTCAGCAGATATATTCTCATTGTGCCCAGAGAGAGAAATATCTACCTTTACCCAGGATCGAACTCACAGCCTCCTGATTATGAGGCAAGAGCTCCACCTCTAGGCCACCACACCGCTTAATCCTTACCCCTCCATGATCACTCTAAATCCTAGATGGTACACACAAATAAGGCCCTGCTAGGAATGACATCTCAATTGCCTTTGCTGGCCACTGGATTAATTAATTCTGTCCCCTCCATGATGAAACTCAAAAGTCCATGATCAAACTCAAACTTCATGATCGCTCCAAGTCCTAGATGGTACACACAAAACAAGGCCCTACTAGGAACTACATCCCAGTTGGCAGTTGTGGACTTCAGTTTCCAGAATTCCTCAGCCAGTCATTCTGGGAGTTGAAGTCCACAAGTCTTAATGTTGTCAAGTTAGAGGACCTCTGCTTTAGTACACTGAGAAGTGAAAAAGTGGCAGAAAACTGTTCTTCCCATGATTATGTCTACTTTGGAGGCGCATTTCTGATTTATCTTATTTTTTTCCCCATTCTACATAAAACTACCAAGAAATGGGATAGGAACTGCTAGTTGTCAGCTTCTTTGGGATACAATAATGGGAAAACCTGTGAAAATAGCTGTTAAACGCTTGATTAAACCATCACTAAATGTGTGCTTCCAGCTCATGGAGATTAAGCAATTGACGGGAAAATCTGGTTTAGTAGACCAGCTGGGAAGACAGAGTAGCCCTTACTCTCAGTGGTCCATTTCAGTCAGAGAGGATGTCAATGCAAATGACATCCTTACCGGTACCTTCATTTGCATTGTGGAAATGATAAATATGGCGGTAAAATAAGCACAAATGAACCCTTGAATGAAACTTGAAGCAAAGAATTCGAAGGTTCAACCTGTTTCCTCCACTTGTGTTCTATCTTTCCTTGCAAAGAGAGCGTGTACTTTCCGAAAGCATGACAGCTTATTTTTTGTGTTTAATTACTTTCAGAATTCAGATAAAGGAAGATACCATTGATCAACTACTGGGTGAAATCAGGTTACTGGAAGCCGAGAATGAGAGAAGCAAAGAAAGAGTAAGCAAGCAAATGAACTTCCTTGAGGTTCAGGAGGGACTCAGTCTTAGTTACGGAACACCTGTTTCAGTGGTGATATTCAGCTGGGGTCTATCCGGTTCGGGCAAACCGGTAGCGGTGGCTGCAGGAGGCTCCGCCCACCCGCCCGGAGGTCATCACCTCCTGTTTTTGACACTTTGCGCATGCGCAAAAGATCCTGCGCATGTGCAGAGGTGTCAAGCGTGTGCAAAGCAAGCATGCATGCTTTCATTTGCGAACCGGTAGCGAAGGTAAGTAATTACCACCCCTGACCTGTTTGTAATGTAGGAGAATAGAGGATCAGTTCCTCATGTACCTGCTTTTAAATGTCTAATAATTGTGTCTATTATTAAAGCAATTGATTTTAGATAGTTGTGGAATGTTTAACTGTGGCGTTGGAAGCCCCATTTGTGAGAAAGGTTGCCGTATAAATAAGTGTATGCTAAATAAATAAATAAAGCACAAAGGGCATCCTTTATTTCCCCCAGAATCACCACAGGACAACTGAATGTTGTTCTAAAATAGCTATTGACGTCGGATGGTTTTGCTTGCCCAACACCTGGATAAGTTGCACAATCCTTCGCTTTTTTCAAACCATCAAAAGTACGCCTTCTCTCTCCTGCCACCAGAATCAGCAACTCAAATATGAACAGATCGAACACATCCGAGCCCTGCTGGCGGCCCTGAAGGAGCAGGAGAAAGAGCTCGAAAAAGTAGAAATCGTTACTCGGGATGATGTCGAGAAAGCCATGATGGCCAAATGGCAGTACATCAAAGATCAGGAGAAACTTATCAGAGGTGAGCTGCGCTTCTCCCCAAAAAAGAGGGTGAAAATCTGGGTGCATCTTATACTCCTAATGTAGCTCCGCCCAGCTTCTCAAACGAGGTTTCAGAGGCTGAAAAAAGCCTCAGAAATGAAGCTTCAGAAAAAAAGTCTTCAAACAGAGCTTCAGAAAAAAAGCCTCAGAAATGAAGCTTCAGGAAAAAAGCCTACAAAACAGAGCTTCAAAAAAAAAAAGCCTCAGAGGCTTTTTTTCTGAAGCTCTGTTTTGGAGGCTTTCAGAGGCAGAAAAAAAAGTTCTTTCTGAAATTTGAAAAAAAGTTTCAGAAATTTCAGAGGCTGAAAAAAAATCAAGACACAGAGCTCACAACCAAGGAACCTGTTGCTAAAATTCACCTCTGGGAACAGCTGATTGGGGGTATTCTGGGAGGCCGATCCACCTGCCAATCAGCTTTTTGCTTATTTTCCTCCCCAAAAACAAAGGTGCGTCTTATACTCCGAAAAATACGGTAAATGTAAAATTAAAAATAAAAACAAAATCGCATCATTTGTGAAGGAAGTCAAGATGCAAATGATGTTAATTGGTTTGGAAGTTGGTGTATTGAGGTCCAATATAAATACTGGTGTCCCTGTATTTATCCATACTTTTTATAAAGCAACCACTGTTACTATTACTATAACTGTACTGAAAATGATGCCTTGTTGCCTTGCCCTAGATATGCGTTTCCAGATACATTATGTTGAACAGAAACTTGTCCAAAAACAAACCGAAATTGACTACTGGACCGCCTACAAAAACGTGGGAAGCAGCGAACATGGAAATCAAATTCGGTTCTTGGAACAGGATATTAAAAAATTGAAGGAAGATCTTGAAGAAATGACAGGTAAGGGTCTGTTAGAGGCCTACTAAGACGTCGGTTTTAAACTATCACATTCAGGTCATGTTGTCCCAAAGGTGTTTTTTCAAAAGGCAACTGACTTCAAAAATTTTAGCAAGGGATTCTCTGCCCAGTTGCTGGATGGGCATGGCCATGGTGGGTGTGGCCTAGTCGGCCTCCTGCACCATGGGAGGGCATTTTTGCCCTCCCTGGACTTTGGAGGCTTTCCTCGAGCCTCTGGGAGGGCAAAAACGGCCTCCCCAGGCTTCGGAGGCCCTTTGCCTTCCTGAACTTCCGGTAGGCCCGTTTTTCATCCTCCCCAAGCCTCCGCGCGTGCCCTGCACTTAACTGCATCCAAAACAGGCTGCATGGGGACTCCTGGGAGGGGAGGGGTGGGGTGGGCGGAGCCAGGCAGGAGTGGGATTTGGGGGTTATCTGAACTGCATAGAATTTTAGCTAGAGGTTCTCCCGAACCCCTAGCAGCCCACTCCTGAACTGGACTTTCTTTTGCTTGAAGACATTCCACTTCTCATCCAAGAAACTTCTTCAGTTCTGACTGAGTAGCGGACAATGGAAAGATTTATATCCTTTGCGGCCATCTGTTGTTCGTCCGAGACACTGACGCTCAAACTTGTCGTTTTATTTAAATAAATATATTTAACATTTATAGCCGCAGCAGACAAGATAGTGAGGGACACAGGAATATCGTGAGGTAAATCAAGTGGCATACAGAGCATCCTGAAGAAAAAGGCGAGAAAAAAGGGAGACTCCCTGTTCTGACCCAGTTCTCCAAACATGACAAATTCTCTGTAGTTGAAGCAATGATTCCTTTATTAGGAGCACCAGCAGCCCCAGCAAAAAGTTTCTCTTTCACCTCAGGCTAACAAGTCTGTCTGGCAAGGGAGATGAATAGTTGTCTGCCACATCTATTCATCTCCGCCCCCTGCCTTTTAGCCCCAGGGCTAGGGTAGGGCTTTGCTAGCAGTGGTGCCTCTTCTGTTCCAAGGATCAGCCCATAGATTTCCATTGCTCTCCTCTCCTCTGCCTTCTGCCCATCCGCACATCAGGCACTGGACCCAGCTGTTCCTCCTCTTCTTAATCAGCCACCTCCAGACCAGGGGTGGGTTCTAAATTTTTTTACTACCGATTCTGTGGGCATGGCTTATTTTGTGGGTGTGGCTTGGAGGTCATGTGACTAGGTGGGAGTGGCTAGCTGGTCAGAGTCATTTCTGGAAGGTCCTCGCACTTACGACCAGTCCTCGCATTTACGACCCGACTCATTTGTTTGCTTTTAACACTGATCAGCTGTAGGACGGCCCTTTGAAGCCCCGCGACAAGAGTTTAAACAGTTTTTTTCCCTCTAGTCATCAGCTGGGACTCAAGAGGCAGCAATAGATTGGGGGGTGGGACCAAATAAAAGGTAAGAATAACATGGGGGGGGGGTGGGAAGGCGGGGGGGAGAACCGGTTCGGTGATGTCATATCGTCACCGCTATCGCCTCGGCCGAACCAGACCAAACCGGGAGGAACCCGCCACTGCTCCAGACCTGGGGGCTATTGACTCTCCATCTGAGGGCTGACCGATGGCCCAGGCACCGCCTCTGTCTCTCTCTCTCTGCTAGCTCCATTCTCTCTTCCCCCTTGGAGCTCTCAGGTTGCCTTGATGCTGACTCTGACTCCCACACTGCCTTCTCCTCTGATTCAGCTGCTGGAGGGGCCGGCGGCTGACAGCCCACAATACTCCCCCTTTGCACCCAAAGCAACCAATCACAACATAGATTGCCTCAGAAGCCAGCTCCCTCCAATCAAACAGCTACAACAGTGTGCTCTGGCCCATTGTACACATTACTGTTCCAGCGACTAAATTTTAATATCCTAAGAGAAACCTCATCCCACTTGTTTCTGTATTGCCAGTTGGCCGATTCAGTGCATTGTCAAGTGTGAAGTTCCCATTCCTAATTATTTCCAGATTTTAAGTTGGAGAAACTCCGGACAGATAGAACCACAGGTCTGAATCAACATAGCGTCTTCCAGATGTTTCAGGAGCCTGTATGCCTCTTGGCCACGCTGGTGGGAAACTTTGGGAACAGCGGAAAGAAAACATCTGGAAGCACTAGACTAAGTTGAAGAAAGCTTTGTGTGTTGGCCAAAAAGAGCAAAAATTGGCACTTCGTTTTTAGAGAGAGACTGTTCAATTGTTGCTCAAGTAATGCTGAATTATATGGTAACCCAAACTTTAGAGAAACCAGAATTGCTGTCTTTAATTCTGGAATTTATTTATTTATTTTATTTTATTTCTATACTGCCCTTCTCCTGCGGGACTCAGGGCGGTGTACAGCCGAGATAAAACATTGCATATAAAATTTAAAAACAGGAATGCAGTTAGTCCTCGGCTTACAACAGTTCATTTAGGGACCGTTCGAATGGCACAACGGCACTGAAAAAGCGACTTATGACCATTTTTCACACAACCATTGCAGCACCCCCACAGTCACGTGATTTACGTTCGAATGCTTGACAGCTGACTCACATTTATGACGGCTGCAGTGTCCCAGGGTCACATGATCAACTTTTGCAACCTTCCGACAAGCAAAGTCAATGGGGAAGTCAGATTTACTTAACAACCGTGTTACTAACTGTGGCAAGAAATGCTGTAAAATGGGATAAAACTCACTTAACAAGTTTCTCACTTAGCGACATAATTTTTGGGCTCAGTTGTGGTCGTACCGAAGGTGCTTTTTCAGGCAACTGGACTTTCTTGGGTTTTTTTTTTGAAGATGCTTCGTGTAGAAGTGGGCTTCACATACTGTAGCAACCGGTTCGCCCAGCATTGGAAATGTGAGCCATCCGTATATATGTGCGGCGTCACAAAATATGGCAATTTTCTCCTGTGCGCCATCCGCACATGTATGTGACGTCAAACAACATGGCAATTTGCTCACACGCACCGTCTGCACATGCATGCAGCGTCAAAAACACAGCGATTGGCAATCACATGATCGCTCGAACTGGTCCAAACCGGCTGAATATCACCTGTGGTTTTGCGTCTCATCCAAGTAGCTTCTTCAGCTCTGACAGGATAGCTGTCATGCCCCTGTCGGAGTCTGAATCCGAAGGGGAAGAGGAACAGCTGACAGAGAGTGAGAGAGTGGATCCGTTGGCTATGGAAGAAACTGGGGAAAGGAAAAGTCAGGCTGGATAAAGCAGAGGAAAGGTAAAACAACGGAGAGGGGGTTCAGATGAAGACCAAGGCCCACCCCCTCCTCATCCTAGGCAGCGCAGGGAGGAACGGAGAAGAGAGCAACGTGGATTGCGTGGCTTACGAGGGAGGAAAGGGCCCCGATTCCCTTCACAAGGCACACCTGGGGATGGAGTTTAAAGGAGAGGCAAATGGGAGGGGCGGTTGTCAGAAACAAATGTTGAGTTCATCGTATTCACTGTTTATCTGAGTTCCTGGCATTCTCCCAACTGGTTTGATTTGCTGCCATGCTTCTTTACTTCTGGAATTCCCTATTTTGCTTGCCCTGCCGGATTAATTACCTTGTCTTGCCTTGTTGGATTTTTTGTTGAAAGTTTTCTGTTTACAACATTTGGGACTGAAGTATTGTCAGCCAAAGACTATTACAGGTTGGTCGAAGAGCTCTCTCTAGGCTGGAGAGTTGAAAGGGACATTGGGGGCACAGTTGGTGATAATAAAGGAACTCATATTGGTTCTCTGGCTGTGTTGCCTTTGTGTCACACCCTGGGTCATCACAATAGCAGGGAATGGAAGGATTTATGTTCCTTGCATATTTCTTATATTCCTCCATTATGGTCGTAAGTTGAGGACTGCCTGTAATTTACATTCTGGATGGCATCTTAAAAAGGCCATAGACCATAGATATCTTTTCTGTATATTCTGTCTCCTCACCACCCTCTTCTCCCTTTAAGAATTTTTTAGGATTTCTTTGGAGGAAGCAAAGGAAAGAATTGACAAAACCACTTTGAGGCAGATGGAGTTAAAGAAAGAATGGGCCACTGAGGTATGTTTGATTTTGCTATTTCATTTTGCTATTAGTGGCATCTCCTCATCTGGTTTTTCAGTGTTTGGCTCCAGCGGTAGAATTCACATAATTTACCTACCAGTTCACCCAGCACCGGAAATGTAAGCGTACGCTCCCACCTCTGTGCATGTGCCCGGCCTTCTGCACATGCTCGTGCGTGCGCCTTCCGCACATGTGCCGGGCCTCAAAAACCTGCCTAAATAGGGCAGCATAGAGCTGGGGCGGGGGGGAGGGGGAGAGCGGGTCCACCTACGATTTCCGCTATTGGTTCACCCGAACCGGTCCGAACCAGCTGAATACCACCTCTGGTTGGCCTGATACATTAGAAATTTCCCACAATTCCCCAGTCACACTGATGAATTCTGGGACTTGAAATCTTAACACAGTTGGGAGAAATTAGGTCAAAAAGGATGGCATACAGTTGCTTTGATTTATGACCAGGGGTGAAATGCTCCCGGTTCGGACCGGATCGCCTGATCCGGTAGCGATGGCGGCGGGTGGTTCGGAGAACTGGTAGCAAAAATCCCTGCGCCACCCCCATGCTCAGCTGAGCCGCGCGATCATCAGAGGCTTTTTTTTTTACATTTAAAAGCATTTTTTCTACAACCTTTTAAAAGTAAAAAAAAGAGATTGTGCGCCACAGCTGATAACCCCCTCCCCTTGCGTGCTGTTCTACTTACCGCATGCCTCCTTTTGGTGCGTGGGGCGCACTGTGCATGCACAGCCAGCAAACCGGTAGTAAACCGGTTCAGATTTTACCACTGCTTATGACCAATCACTTAACAACCGTTTAAGGTTACAATTGACTCAAAAAAAGATACTTACGACCAGTCCTCAAAATTACAATTACCTCACCACCCCTGCAGTCACACAATCACATTTCAGCCACTTAGCAACACAATTCTTTTGTCCTCTTCGCTTACATGTTAAGTTTAGCTTCAGTAAACTTGGTGGGAGAGCCGTGTTTATCTATGGCGGCGAAAATCAGGAGGAATCCATCAGTGCCATTTAATAAAATTTTATTCATAGGCTTATAAAAAAAGCTTATGTCTTTTAAGAACATTTGTTACCTGGAAAAGGTACTACCAAATTCCTTTGAGCTTTTCAGTAGCTGATGTGCCAAGGTGGCGCAGTGGTTAGAGTGCAGTACTGCAGGCTACTTCTGCTGCCTGCCGGCTGCCTGCAATTTAGCCTTTCGAATCTCACCAGGCTCAAGGACAATTCAGCCTTCCATCCTTCCGAGGTGGGTAAAATGAGGACCCAGATTGTTGGGGGGCAATAGGCTGACTTTGTAAACCGCTTAGAGACGGCTGTAAAAGCACTGTGAAGCGGTATATAAGTCTAAGTGCTATTGCTATGTTGTTTAATGCACTAGGGATAATATTGACACTTTATTCTAGAAGACTATGATGCTTTTATACAAATAGTTCTGGACTTACGACTGTTCAAAATTATGACAGGCCTCCCCCAGGTCAAAGTTTCAACAACTGACCCTCCCACGGTCGTGTGATCATATTTGTGATGCTCAGTAACCACATTTTATGACGGTTTCACCAGAAACTGGCCTTTGCTTTGGATTTCAGCAAAACCAGTCCGTAGTGAACCATTAATTCAGTTAATGATTGTGGCGTTCATTTAATGACCGCAGTAGTCACCTTACAACCGCAGTGTTCACTTAACAACAGCTGCAAAAAAAGGTTGTAAAATCAGGTTGGGTGACCCAATTTATGACCATCATGCTTTATGACCATGATGGGCGGGCTCCATTATGGTCATAAATTGAGGACTACCTGTATAACATGTCATTAGCTGCTAAAAGAATCTTCTGGGAAATTAACGGGTGTAGAAAAACATCAAACTGACTTGGTATCGTGTGACATTTTTGACATATGCCTTAGACATATCCTGTCTAAACCTTTGTGTTTCTTGCTTCCTTCAATGTAAAGAATACAATTTTAATTCTGGGGTACTTGGATTATTTTCCCAGAATGCTGTTAAGCACATTGACAAGATCAGCCGCAGGGAGATTAAAGAATACGAATGGCTAAAAGAAGAAGTAAGTTGATTTCTGCAGGACAGAAAGCAAATGGAAAGCAGATCCTTTGGTGGCCAGGAGGTCGAATGGTTGCAGAAAGAAAGCTAAGGGATCAACTGAGCATCGGGGCCCATATTTTGACTATTAAGTTTTGCAAGACAGAAATGAAGGCTAGCAAAATTACTACCACATAGTAAGAGCCATGGTGGTTAGAATGCAGTATTGCAGCATTGCAGGCTAACTCTGCTGACTGCCAGTAGTTCGAATCCAGTATAGGAGGCTGACTTTGCCCACTACCAAGAGTTCGATCCTCAATGGCTCGAGGTTGACTCAGCCTTCCATCCTTCTGAAGTCAGTAAAATGAGGACCCAGATTGTTGGGGGCAAGATGCTGACTGTGTAAACCGTTTAGAGAGGGCTGTGAAGCACTATGAAGCGGTATATAAGTCTAAGTGTCATTGCTATTGCTACCTGAACAACAGTGCCTCAAAATGTTATTTTAAATTGGGTGTACGTTTGTCTAGTTCTCGTTGCTTTTGAAAAATCACCTAAGCAGGAGAGAAACTTATGAGTACAGATAATCCTCAATTTACCACCATTTGTTTAGTAACTGTTTAAAGTTACAACGGCACTGAAAAAAGAGACTTATGACCGGCTTTCACACTTAACGACCATTGCAGCATCCCAATGGTCACGTAATCAAGAATCCAGACTCTTGACAACTGGCATATATTTATGACAGTTGATCTCTCCCAGGATTGTGTGATTACTATTTGTAATCTTCCCAGCCAACTTCGGACAAACAAAGTCAATGGGGAAAGCCAGAGTTGCACTTAACAACTCCACGATTCGCTTAAGAACTACTGCAGGGATTTGTTTGACAAATATCGGCAAAAAAATATCGTGAAATGGGACACAACTCACTTAAAAAGCGTCTTGTTTGGGCCCCGTTGTGGTCGTAAGTCGAGGACTAACTGTACTAGCGTGGAAGTCCATCAGGAGATCTCAGGTCTTTCATTGGCTTCCTTGTAATTTTCAAGAAGCTTACAGGTAGTCCTCGACTTATAGCAGTGACCGTTCAAACAGCACTGAAAAAAGTGACTTACGACCATTTTTCAGACTTACGACCATTGCAGCATCCCCATGGTCACTGGATTTACATTCAAATGCCTGACATCAACTGACTCACATTTATGACGGCGGCAGTGTCCCTGGGTCACGGGATTCCCCTTTTTTGTGACCTCCTGACAAGCAAAAGTCAATGGGGGAAGCCAGATTCACTTAACAACCGGGTTACTAATATAACAACTTCAGTGATTCACTTAACACATGTGGCAAGAAAAGTCAAGCAAAACTCAACAGATTTCTCCCTTAGCAACAGTGGTGGGTTCCTCCCGGTTCGGTCCGGTTCAGCCGAGCCGGTAGCGGTGACGATATGACGTCACCGAACCGGTTTTCCCCCCCCGCCCTCCCACCCTCCCACCCCCCCCACCCTCCCACCCCCCCACCACATTATTCTTACCTTTTATTTGGTCCCACCCCCAATCTATTGCTGCCTCCTGAGTCCCAGCTGATGACTAGAGGGAAAAAAAACTGTTTAAACTCTTGCCGCGGGGCTTCAAAGGGCCGTCCTACAGCTGATCAGTGTTAAAAGCAAACAAATGAGTCGGGTTGTAAGTGCAAGGACTGTTCGTAAGTGCGAGGACCTTCCAGAAATGACTCTGACCAGCTAGCCACGCCCATCTACTCACATGACCTCCAAGCCACACCCACAAAATAAGTCACGCCCACAGAACCGGTAGTAAAAAAAATTAGAACTCACCCCTGCTTAGCAACATAAATTTTGGGCTCAGTCGTGGTTCTAAATTGAGGACTACAGCATGTACGGATGTGTTCGTGGGATTACCAAGGCATTAACCCAAGGGAGATTTTTTTCCCTTTTGAACCATCGTGTAGATCCTGGCCTTGCCTGACGGCTCTACCAGGGGGCCCTTCCAACAGCACCATCTGGATTGTTGAATATTCAGTCCAGCAACATGTAAACATAATCAGTGCTGTGGTTTTGGTCCTAAGAGTAAAGAATAGGAGGAGGAGTGGTGGGGGGCTACTGGCTCCCCTTTTCTCCAGCATCCATCACCTGAGGCAGCTACATCCATCCTTCTGATGGCAGGTTTGGCCAAGATCCCAACATCTCCAGCTAAAGGAGTTTTGGCAGACCTACTTACTGTACATAACCTTCCCATCATGGGGGAAGAAATGTTAATGCAGAGTGCAGAAGAAAAGGGGAGCCAAAGTAATTAAGGCAGGAGGCAGACAAAAGAAACTGAAAAGTCAATTAGCAAACTAAAATCATTCTGACTCCCAGTATCATCTCCTATATCTGTCTGGATCTTCTCTCTCCTTGAAAGCCACTCTGATTTCTGCTAAGTCCCTAGGCCTCTTAATACGGTATGTTTTGTTAATTATCCTATTTTTCGGAGTATAAGACGCACCGGGATATAAGACGCAGCTTAGTTTTTGGGGAGGAAAATAGGGGGGGGGAAATCTGCCTACCAGGTATTCATCTGGCTAGCGTCCTTAGTCTGGTCAGCTTCAGCACATTAGTTTGCTGGTTTTTTTAATCCCCTGCTTGGGGATAAAAAACAGCTTCTAAGGCACAGCTGAGAGGAAGCAGCAATGAGAAAAAGCAGGCAAAGCTGGGGCGGGAGAGGAGATCGCTTCACTCGGCTAGCACCTAGTTAGGGCTGAAAAAAAGCTTCTAAAGAACAGCTGAGAGTCGGAGCAAAGCATGGAAATTGTTTCACATGCTAGCGCCTCGTTAAAGCACAGCGGAGTCGAGGGAGCAGGCAAAGCTGGGAAGATCACTTGCTAGTGCCTTGTTAGTACCCGTATTGGCACAAACTGTATCGCTTATACAGTTTTTAAGTAATGTATTCCCACTGCGTTTAACTGTCACTTCCCTATAACAAGGTGAGAGATGTTTGCTGTTTTACTCAGCTGTTTTTGCTTCTTTTGACAAATATTCATTCCTTGGACGAGGCCATACTTTCTACCATCATTTACATCGGTGGTGGGTTGCCCCCAGTTCAGACCGGTTCGCAAGAACCGGTAGTGAAACCGGCGGGAGGCTCCGCCCACCGACCTGGACGTTATCATAAGTGATCTGCGCAGAAGTGCACGCACGCTCCTGATGTGAATTGGTAGTAAAGGTAAGTAGAACCCACCCCTGATTTACATGTCCTAAACTTAAACGCTCATGGAGACATCCCACATCCTTGTTTTCTTCTTTGTTTAGTATTGGAGCATTCAGCCAAGAGTTCAGATGACCTTCCCGTCTTTTTCTTGCTTTCTTCCTGCTTTTTCTACATTCAGCGAGCAACCTTCAACTCCATTCTTGTACAAAACATTCTGCATTGTGAGCCGACTCATTTTGGAGAGAGAGAGAAAAATGAGGCAACTGTTTTGTTAAATTATGCGTGTAACTTCTTAGAACTTCAGAATTAGGTTTCCTGTTTTATGGCAGGTTGAAGCTTATCGAAAGGAAGTGGATGCTTTAGAGGAAGCTGTCAATGAACTGGAGAAGGAAAATATCTATCTCATCAACAAACTGTTTGAGCGGAGATTGCAATTTCTTAAAGTACCCAGGTAAAAAAGGCTCCATGTTATGATATAACTTTAGCTCACTTAACTGGGTTGTTGACAGACGAGGAATCATCAGTGAAATGCTACCAGTTCGCACCGGTTTGGGCGAACCGGTAATGATAAAAATTACCGGTTTGAGTAAACCGGTAGTAAAAAAAATAAGCTACCAGTTGGTCCGAACTGGTATTTCCAACGATCAGTTGTGCTGCACGATTTAAAATTGCTAGAAACAGGAAATCCTGCTTTTTAGTGAATCTAAATCGCGCGGCACAGCTGTTCTCCACCCTCGCTGTTCTACTTACCTTCCCAAGCCTCCTTTTTCCGCGCAAAGTGTACATGTGGTGTGCACTGCACATGCATGCACATGTATTTGGTGCACACTGCACATGCGCGGGCAGCAAACCAGTGGCAAACAAGGGAGGATTTCACCACTGCATTGAATGCAATGAGTTATGGTGATTCTTTTATTAATGTTTGATTCATTTTTTTTCCATTTTAGCGCAGCATGCTGGACAAACCCAATCCACTTAGTTGTTCAGCATGGGGTGGGAATGAAGAAACGTGACTAATTGTGTAAGCAGGTTAAAAATGCGTTATCTGAGCATTGATAATGTGAGACAATGTATCTGGGAACATGGGCATTGCAATCTCAGCTTCTTCCTGCAAAAACGTTTCCTTTACATTACAAGTAGTCCTCGACGTATAACAACAAGTGAGCCCAAAATTTCGCTTGCTAAGCGAGACAGTTGTTAAGTGAGCTTTGCCCGTTTTACAGCCTTTCCTCCTCCCTCCCCACTTAATCATTGCCGTTGTTAAGTTAGAAACATGGTTGTTAAGTGAACCTGGCTTCCCCATTGACTTTGCTTGTCAGAAGGGCGAAAAAGAGGATCACATGACCCCGGGACACTGCAACCGTCATAAATACAAATCACGTGTCTATGAAGATGCTGCAGTGGTCATAAGTGTGAAAAATGGTCATAAGTCACATTTTTCAGTGCTGTTGTAATGTCGGTCACTAAATGAATTGTTGTAAGTTGAGGACTACCTGGAATAGTTTTTTTTTTATTTAAAACTCCACAAAATCCTTCTAAGATATAAGAAGAATGTTTTAAACAATGCTCCTTATTTGTGCAAGCAGGCATAACCCAATAATCGGCTAAATTTTTCTGGCTATGGACCTAACCATTTTATTTTATTTTTCCCTTTAACCTCACCCCACCCCCAGTAATTACTGAGTAAATATGACCAGTGATGGGTTTCAAAAAATTTTACGACTGGTTCTGTGGGCGTGGCTTGGTGGGCGTGGCTTGGTGGGCATGGCAGGGGAAGGATACTGTAAAATCTCCGTTTCCTCCCAATCAGCTGGGACTTGGGAGGCAGAGAATAGATGGGAGGGGGGCCAGTCAGAATTTTTACTACCGGTTCTCCGAACTACTCAAAATTTCCGCTACCGGTTCTCCAGAACTGGTCAGAACCTGCTGAAACCCATCTCTGGGTATAACAAAAAGGTGAGACCAACATTTTTAGTTGTTTCCTGCTGTTCCCTTTTTCCAAAGGTAACTTTTGAAAAAAACTAAATGGAACTTTTGAGAATCTCCAGATATTTTGAATCTAACTCCCATCTGTCCTGATAAATTTTGTGGTTGAAAGCAGGGGAGAAATCCAGCAGGTTCTGACAGGTTCTGGAGAATCGGTAGCGGAAATTTTGAGCAGTTTGGAGAACCGGTAGCAGAAATTTTGAATAGTTCGGAGAACTAGCAATACCACCTCTGGCTGGCCCCAGGGTGGGGTGGGAATGGAGATTTTGCAATATCCTTCCCCCAGAAGTGGGGAGAGAATGTGGATTTTGCAGTATCCTTCCCCTGGAGTGGGGTGGGAATGGAGATTTTGCAGTATCCTTCCCCTGCCATGCCCACCAAGCCACGCCCACCAAGCCACACCACGCCCACCAAGCCACGCCCACCAAGCCATGCCCACAGAACCGGTAGTTTAAAAAAATGGATTTCACCACTGGTTGAAAGAAATAGGTGATCGAAAACCTCTGGAGATTGCAGGTTTCTTCAATAGAAAAGGGGAAACGCGAATGCTTTTTGGTTAGCATTCCTTGACTTTTTGTATTGTAGGAAATTTTTCTTCAGTAAAAAAAGACCAGGGGTGGCTCCAAACTTGGCAACTTTTAAGACTTGTGGACTTCAACTCCCAGAATTCTCCAATCCACATGGCTGGCTAAGGAATTCTGGGAGTTGAAGCCCATAAGACTTAAAGTTGCCAAATTTGGAGACCACTGCTGTAGACCAAGGTTTTTCAAACCCAGAATTTCCCAGAGTTGAAGTTCAATTTAGGGGTGGGTTATTTTTTGGTATTTTGGAGTTAAGGTTGTTTTTTTCTTTTTAAACCTCGTGGGGATTTCTTGCCAAGGTTTTTTTGAAAGTGGTTTGCCATTGCCTGCATTGTAGGGCTGAAAGAGAGGGACTGGCCCAAGGTCATCTAACTGGTTTCGTGCCTAAAGTGGAACTGGAACTCAGTCCCCCAGTTTCTAGACAGATGCTTTCTCCACAACCTGGCTTTCGCCATTGTTTTCTGGTGGGTTACTGTTACGTATTTTGGTGCTATTTTTGCTATGATTTGCATTTTCCAGGAAGCTGTTTCTTACTCAAGGAGCTGGCTTGAAGATTCCTGAAGAAAGCATTGATCAAGAAGAAGGTAGTTATCTCTTTTTGTTGTTGTTGTCTGAATCGGATTGATCTGCCTAAAACTCGCAGCTGTGACTTATCAAAGAAAGGCACTTGAAGTAGTAGTGGCGAAGTTGGAGAATGAAGCCGCCATCCTGTCTTCTACGATATTTTATTCATTTTATATACTATATTTTTATTTATATCTCGCCTTTATTGTTTTTATAAGTAACTCAAGACAGTATGCATACTTAATCCTCTTTTCTTCTCCTACTTTCCCTACGATAACAACCTTGTGAGGTGAGTTGGATTGAGAGAGAGGAACTGGCTCAAAGTCACCCAGCTGGCATTCGTGCCTAAGAAGGTACTAGAACTCACCTGTCTCCTGGTGATTGACCCAAATTCACTCACCAGAATTTCATGCCTAAGGTGGGACTAGAACTCACCATCTCTGGGAGATTGGCCCGAAGTCATCCAACTGGCTTTGATGCATAAGGCAGGACTAGAATTCACAATCTCCTGATTTCTAGCCAGGTGCCTTAACCTCTAGACCAGAGGTGTCAAACTCGATTTCATTGAAGGCTGCATCAGGGATGTGTTTGACCTTGGGGTGGCCCGGGGGGCATGGCCAGGGGGCCAGCGATGGGTTTCACATTTTATTGCTACCGGTTCGCCCCACACGCGCACGCTTGCTTCACGCACACCTTTTACACATGAGGCCAGCCAGCCTTCCGTTCATGCGCTTTGCTCGCACACATGTCTTCTGCGCATGTGCCCGGCCTCAAAACCGTACCTAAATAGGACGGCAATAGAGCCTGGGTGGGTGGACCCATCCGCGATCCCTGCTACCGGTTCGCCCAAACCGGTACGAACCAGCTGAATAGCACCTCTGCAGGGGACGTAGCCAGCTTGACATCACTCATGTCAGGGGTTCCTGTGGCCCAAGCGCTCTGCCAGCGAAAATGGGCTCCTGAGTTCCGTTTTCCACTGCGACGGCCTCCTGCAATGCATGCGGCCCTCGCAAGCTCCATTTTTGCTGGCAGAGGCACCGTGGGCTGGTCGTTTGCTTTTTTCAGGGTGGCCCCATGGACCGAATCTAAGCACCCCACGGGCTGGATCTGGCTCGCAGGCCTTGAGTTTGACACCCCTGCTCTAGACATAACTGATTCGGCAGCTTCCAGATAGTTACAGAATTCCCATTCTTAGCCTGAAATTAAGGCGAGTTTTTCCAAAACGGTCAACATCAACCTGCAAGGGTTGACCCAGGATGATCTCTTTCTTGTGCTTAATATTAATATCATTCATAGTATTATTACTTAAAGGAGTATTTATTACATTATTTTCTTATTTATTTATTTATTTATTTATTTATTTATTTATAATTTAATTTAATTTATATACCGCCCTTCTCCCGAAGGACTCGGGGCGGTGTACAGCCAATTAAAAACACAAGATACAAACAACAGTTTTAAAATAGTTAAAAGTATTAAACAATTTTGGCCCGAATTTAAAACCCAAAATTTAAAACCCCCAATCTAAAATCATTTACATAGATAGCCCTGCCTGGCGGAACAGCAGAGTCTTAAGGGCACAGCGAAACACACGGAGGTCGGAGATCTTGCGTATTTCCGGGGGCAGTTTGTTCCACAGGGCAGGAGCTCCCACAGAGAAGGCCCTTCCCCTGGGTGTTGTCAACCGACATAACTTGGCTGATGGCACCCTGAGGAGACCCTCCCTGTGGGAGCGAGTTGGCCGGTGGGAGGCTACTGGTGGCAGAAGTTGGTCTCGAAGGGGTGAGTTCTACTTACCTTTACTACCAGTTCACAATGGGAGCGTGAGCACCTCTGCGCATGCATAGATCATCCATTATGACATCCGGGTGGGTGGGCGGAACCTCCCGCCGCTTTTACTACCGGTTCGCAAGAACCGGACAGAACCGGGAGCAACCCACCACTGAAATAGCCAGCCAGAAAATTCTGGTCTCTTTTAATGTGCAGCTGTTACTCTTGACTCAGTAATAATACTGTTTCTTTGAATCTATCCATACTGTCTCTATACCGTCTGCAAAATTAGACAATCTTTGGCTGCCCCTCAATTATCTCATCACTGACTGGAATACGGTACGCTAGTATGCTTTGAATGGTTTGATTTCCATGTTTTAATTTTTTAACTGTAATAAAAGATTTATCGATTGAGATGCGTTTTCTTACATGCACTCTCACTTTTTCTGGCAAACAAAAAGGACATTTTGGCATCCTGTACACTCGACTGAATACTGTTCCTTCTTTTTCTGCTTGCATTATCTAAATATTTGTAATATCTAAACGCCTGCCCTGATTACTAAACTTGAAAAAACAAACCTCTCGCGCCCCCCTCCCCCCAGTTTGAAAACTGAAGGGAAAGAGGTTTTTTTTTTTTGAGAATTGTGACATAGGCAGAGAACTTGGATCAATAGTAGTAATCATGAGAGGGATCTTGGAGTCCTCATGCAGGGGTACCCAACCCCCGGGCCGTGGCCTATTTGGAACCAGGCCACGCGGAGAAGCATGGAGGAGCACAAAACTGTACCCCAAAGGCTTCTCTCTTGTGTGAGTGGAGCGGCGTGTGTGCATACATATGCACCAGGCCATCACTTGTGCGGTCTGGTACCCTTCTCCTGCGCCCCCCCCCCCGAGCCGGGCCACAAAGCCACAAAGGTTGGGGACCACTGTCCTAGTGTACAATCACTTAAATATGAGCCAACAGTGTGTGGCGGCAGCCAAAAAAGCCAATGCAGTCCCTGGCTGCATTAACAGAGGAATAGAATCAAGATCACAGTAAGTGTTAATACTTTAAAGAATAGAATAGAATTCTTTATTGGCCAGGTGTGATTGGACACACAAGGAATTTGTCTTGGTGCATACGCTCTCGGTGTACATAAAAGAAAAGATACATTCGTCAAGAATCATAAGGTACAACACTTAATGATAGTCATAGGGAACAAATAAGCAATCAAATCATATTAGGAAACAGTCAATATAAATTGTAAGGATACCAGCAGTCATACAGTCATGAGTGGGAGGAGATGGGTGGTGGGAACGATGAGAAGATTAATAGTAGTGCAGACTTAGTGAATAGTTTGACAGTGTTGAGGGAATTATTTGTTCAGCAAAGTGATGGCGTTCGGGAAAAAACTGTTCTTGTGCCTAGTTGTTCTGGTGTTCAGTGCTCTATAGCGTTGTTTTCAGGGTAGGAGTTGAAACAATTTATGTCCAGGATGCAAGGAGTCTGTAAATATTTTCACAGCCCTCTTTTTGACTCATGCAGCATACTGGTCCTCAGTGGAAGGCAGGTTGGTAGTAATTGTTTTTTCTGAGGTTCTAATGCCTTGGTAAGGCCACACTTGGAATATTGCATCCAGTTTTGGTTGCCACGGTGTAAAAAAAGATGTTGAGACTCTGGAAAGAGTGCAGAGAAGAGCAATGCTGCAGGTCATAGGTTGGTGTTTTTTTTTTAAATTTCACCTGTAAAATTCTTCCCTTCTTTTCTATGGCCTATTTTTCACCAATCTCAAGCTTGTAGGCATTTCTAAGAAAACAAACCCTTCCCATGAATATTTGAAGCCCATCAATCGTAAAAAAGTTAATACTCCTTCAGCAGGAATTCCTTTCAGAAAGAACTAAAATCTAAACGTTTCTTCGCCCCACCCTCCCACTGAGAATAAAGACATCGTTTCCAAAATCCAGTGATGATACAGATATATCATACCAAACAGAGGATCTGAAAATCAGAGCTTGTATATTTTTTTACAGCACGCTACGTGCCTTTTTTTCAAGCTAAGGACCCCGATATGATAAATTTTCTGAGTGGACAGTCACTTCAATATGAACCAGCAGTGTGCTGCAGTTGCCAAAAAAGCCAACCTAATCCTAGGCTGCATTAGCAGTGGGATAGAATCAAGATCACATGAAGTGTTAATACCATTTCATAATGCTTTGTTAAGGCCACACTTGGAATACTGCATCCAGTTTTGGTCTCCATGATGTAAAAAAGATGTTGAGACTCTAGAAAGAGTGCAGAGAAGAGCAACCAAGATGATTAGGGGACTGGAGGCTGAAATTTACGAAGAACGGTTGCAGGAATCACGTATGTCTAGTTTAATGAAAAGAAGGATCGGGGGCTAGGGTGAAATCCAACAGGTTCTGACAGGTTCTGGAGAACCGGTAGCGGAAATTTTGAGTAGTTCGAAGGAAATTTCATGAGGAAATTTTGAGTAGCTGGCAAATACCACCTATGGCTGGCCCCAGAGCGGGGTGGGCATGGAGATTTTGCAATATCCTTCTCCCAGTAGTGGGGAGGGAATGGAGATTTTGCAGTATCCTTCCCCTGGAGGGGGTGGGAATGGAGATTTTGCAGTATCCTTCCCCTGCCACGCCCACCAAGCCACGCCATGCCCGCCACGCCCACAGAACCGGTAGTAAAAAAAATTGGATTTCACCACTGATCAGGGGTTGATATGATAGCAGGGTTCCAATATCTAAGGGGCTGCCACAAAGAAGAAGGGGTCAACCTATTCTCCAAAACACCTGAAGGCAGGACAAGAAGCAATGGACGGAAACTAATCAAGGAGAGAAGCAACCTAGAACTAAGGAGAAATTTCCTGACAAAATAATTATTAAGTAGAATGACCTGCTTCCAGAAGTTGTGGCTGCTTCATTGCTGAAAGCTTTTAAGAAGAGACCGGTCACCCACTTGTCTGAAATGATACAGGGTCTCCTTCTGGTGCAATGGGTTGGACTAGAACAGGGGTCAGCAACCCGCAGCTCTGGAGCCGCATGTGGCTCTTTCATGCCTCTGCTGCGGCTCCCTGTTGCTGGTCGGCTTCACAATTGATAGGGCTTTCAGTTAGGACAGATAGAGGAAAAAGGATGCCGCACTAGGAGGAGACTCTATGGTGGGGGAACCGGACTTCCGGTCAACAGAGGAAAAAGGGCGCCACACTAGGATAGGGGAACCGGACCTCCGGTCGGCTCTAGAATTGAACGGGGGCTTTCGGTTAGGACCTTTGTGGCTCTTTGAGTGTTTAAGGTTGCCAACTCCTGGATTAGAAGAACTTCCAATGTCCCTTCCAACTCTGTACTTTCTATGTTTGTTACATTTCTGTAATGAAATGTAAAATGGATTGTGAGGAATACAACCAAAAAATAATAATAATTTATAATTTATTTTATAAAAGCAGAGGAAGAGGTGATGTCAGCAACGGAGCTGGTCATTTCTGTGGACCCAGTGTCGAGCGAAGAGAGAAGGGAATTGGGGAAGTCGTCGATGGATGACTTTGAAGTGGTTTATTTGCGGGGAATGTCCAAAAATGAGTTTCTACCTCCTCTGCTGTATGAAGACACAAATGACTTCAAGGTAAAGATTTATCTTCCTCTACTAAGATTCGGTGGTGGTGGTGGAGTGGGAGAACTAGATGGGTTGAGAATTATGGAAGTTCAGTCTATCCCTTTTGGACAGACTTGCCTCCAGAAGCTGTGAATGCTCCAGCTCTGAAAGTTTTTAATAAGAGTTTGGACAACCATTTATCTGAAATGGTATAGGGTTTCCTGCCTAAGTAGAGGGTTGGAATAGAAGACCTCCAAGGTCCCTTCCAACGTTCTATTATTCTGGACAAGACTGGATTAGGATTAATAAGAACATCAGCATGTATGTTGTTGGAGATTCAGGTCCAGTAACCCTGACTATTCATCTCTACTGACCATCCCAAGACCAGAGGACCAGTGTTTTTCAACCTTGGCTACTTTAAGATGGGTGGACTTCAACTCCCAGCATGCAGCATGACTGGGGAAATCTGGGATTGGAACTTGGCTGTTTTAAAGTAGCCAAGTTCGAAAAACACTACAGTAGTGGAAACCTTTTGGGAAAAGTGTATTTTTGAGGTTTGATGGCTAATAACACCACTTTTTTTTTGGAGTTTCAAGATAATCCTATTCTACTGCTGGAATGGCCTGGGAGTAGCCAATGGAAAAATCTATGGAGTCAACTAAAGAAACTTGTTAGTCAGAAGTGACCCAGCAATGATAGAAGCCATCATTCAATCTTTGTTTCACATGATAACAGCTGCAGAACTAAAAAATTTGGTTCACTCCATGGGAAGACGTTGTAAGGCCATCATTCATGCTAAAGGTTACCCAACTAAGTATTAACTGACATGGTGATAATTTTTGTATATCTCATTTTTTTCTACGCATTTCACTTTTCTTCTTTATACTGTAACTGCTCTTCTAATAGCTAAACCTTCATAAAAGTTATTGCATTACATTCTTGATTAAATTATCTTTCCATTTATGTATAATTTTATAGGACTACTCCAAAAGAAAAAGTGGTGTTATTAGCTAGTTTTAGAAAATACACTTTTCCCAAAAGGTTTCCACAATTTTGGCCACTACTGTATATTAGATCCATGCCTAAGATGTTAGCAAGGGGCACCTGCCTTCCAGGTCAAGGTAGGTGGTCTTCTACTGCCATAAAAACCCTACAACTTTTATTTTCTTACATACTGTAGAGATTAAAACAAATAGCAGAAAAGATTACCCTTCTACAAGGAACGTATCTTCTACCTCTTTTATTTTTTTCCAAGAATGCTTGAAGGCAACTTAACAAGGCTGACTCAGCTTCGTCTTGCACCCTTCCTAGAATGTCTTCATTATTTGCAATATACAGGTAGTCCTTGACTTATGACAATGGAGTCCAAAATTTCTGTTGTTAACTGAGTTTTGCCCCATTTTACGACCTTTCTTGCCACCGTTGTTAAACTGAATCGTTGCAGTTAGTTAGTAACCTGGTTGTCAAGGGAATCTGGCTTCCCGCATTGACTTTGCTTGTGAGAAGGTCGCAAAAGGGGACCACGTGACCTTGGGCCACAGCAACGGTCATGAATATGAACCAGCTGCCGAGCATCTGAATTTTGATCACTTGATCATGATGGGGAGGCTGTAAAGGTCTTAACTGTGAAAAAAATGGTCGTAAGTCATCTTTTTCAGTGGTGTTATAATTTTGGTCACTAAATGAGCTGTTGTTAAGTCGAGGACTACCTGTATTTCCCCAGTCCTTACTCAGCCTTCTAAACAGTGTGTAAGTTACTAATGACAACCACTGCCTTTTTTTTTAATAAAATACTTTATTATCCATATTATTTACACGCATGGGGCATATGCACGTTAAGTATAAGGAGTGGGTTTAGGGCAGGGATGTCAAACTTAATTTCATTGAGGGCCGCATCAGGACTGTATTTGACTGGGGGGGAGGGAGTAGCCAGGGTGGGCATGGCCACCTTGATATCACTTGTTTCGGGGGCGCCTGTAGTGGCCCAAGCGCTCTGTCAGCAAAAACGGGCTCCCGAGCTCCGTTTTCGGCTGCGACTGCCTCCGGCAACCCTCTACCAGCGAAAACGGGGCTCAAGAGGGCTGCCCGTGGGCCTCCTGAGCTCAGTTTTCACTGGCAGAGGCACCATGGGCTGCCCCTTCACTGTTTCCATGGCGGCCCCACGGGCCAGATCTAAGCATCCTGCGGCCGGATCCGGCCCCTGGGCCTTGAGTTTGACACCCCTGGTTTAATGGAAATTGGGAATTATTCAAGCATATTTGAAAAGGACGCAGTGGCTCAGTGGCTAAGACGCTGAGCTTGTTGATCAGAAAGGTCAGCAGTTCGGCGGTTCAAATCCCTAGCACCGCGTAACGGAGTGAGCTCCCGTCACTTGTCCCGGCTTCTGCCAACCTAGTAGTTCGAAAGCATGTAAAATGCAAGTAGAAAAATAGGGACCACCTTTGGTGGGAAGGTCACAGCGTTCCATGCGCCTTCGGCGTTTAGTCATGCCGGCCACATGACCACAGAGATGTCTTTGGACAGCGCTGGCTCTTTGGCTTTGAAACGGAGATGAGCACCACCCCCTAGAGTCGGGAACGACTCTAGCACTTATGTGTGCGCGGGGAACCTTTAGCATTACCTTTTACAAGCATATTTACCACCAAATAATCCCATCCTCTTTTGTTCCAAATCAAGGAATATAAGGAGCTGGGTCCTTTGGATGTGAAATTAATGTGCGCCGTGGGTGAAAAGATGCCAATTCACGAAGACATCAAAGAAATGCCCAGCAAAGCTCAATTGGAAGAGAGATACGATTCAAATGAACCTTCACAGCACATCACTTACCGTATGATTAAATCTGTATTTCCTTAAAAATTGAGGAAGACAAAAGTCCTTTCAGTGACTTTGGAGTGTCTTAAGATTTCCTTTCGGCGCTAGGGGTCGTTGGCTTGCATATATGAAAAAAGGAAGAAGAATTAAAAATATTGGCTGTTGATTGTTGAGGCTTTTTTTTTTTTTTGCAACTGATCTACAACTTAGAGAGATTTGCGTTGGAGGCACCCGGAAAGAATACATGTTGTATTGTTGAGTTCCTGTCATTTGTTCCCATCAGATATAAACTTGCTTGTTATGGAAATGGAAGTGTATGAATTGTTTATGTCTGGTTGGTAGATGATAACTTCCAATGTAGTTTTTATTCTCTGGGTGGTCTACAAAAAGAGGAAAGCTTTTTCTATCCTTCCCCACCAAGTTCTCAGCTTTCAAATATTACCGTGTTTTCCCGAAAATAAGACCCTGTCTTATATTTTTTTTTGAACCCTGAAATAAGCGCTTGGCCTTATTGCCATGCGCTCAAAAGCCCGATTGGGCTTATTATCAGGGGAATGTCTTATTTTGGGGGAAACAGGGTAAGAAAATCCTGCCGTTTTCTAAAAGATGAAATGAAAGGGCTGGATTTCTATACTTGCAGTTGTGTCCCATGTTCCTACTTTTCGGTAGTTTTTGACAAGTGAATAACCAGTCCTAACTATGCTTGACATACCGTATTTTTCAGACGCACCGGAGTATAAGACGCACCAAGATTTCGAAGAGGTAAAGAAGAAAAAAAAAGTTTTTGCCCTCCCCGGGCTCCAGGAGCACTCTGCAGGCCTCCCAAACCCTTTGTGCGTCCTGTTTTTGCGAAAAATGGCCCCATTTTTGCAAAAAACAGGATGCGCAGAGGGTTTGGGAGGCCTGCAGAGTGCTCCTGTGGACTGGGGAAGGCAAAAATGCAATGCGTGATGGGTTTGGGAGGCCAAAAGCAGGCACATTTTTTGCAAAAACGACCCAGTTTTTCACAAAAATGGGGCACACAGAGGGTTTGGGAGGCCTGCAGAGTGTTCCTGGGGGCTGGGGAGGGCAAAAACACAGTTTTTGCAAAAAATGGGCCAGTTTTTGGCCTCCCAAACCCCCCACGCATCACATTTTTGCCCTCCCCAGTCCCCAGGAGCACTCTGCAGGCCTCCCAAACCCTCTGCGTGCCCCGTTCTTGTGAAAAACGGGGTCGTTTTTGCAAAAAATGTGCCTGCTTTTGGCCTCCCAAACCCCTCACGCATCGCATTTTTGCCTTCCCCAGTCCACAGGAGCACTCTGCAGGTCTCCCAAACCCTCTGCGCATGAAGTGAAGTGGTACACTTTTAAATATTTTCATATGGAAAATGATCTCCATCAGAAAACTAGGGAATGATCAAACCTAATTTGAAAGTCACAACGCTCAACAGAATCACTGGAAGTACTAAGTACTTAAAAACCATATTTTAAAGTTTTCCATTAAATGAACTACTCAGAATTCGCAACTCCCAAGTAAAGGTAATCTTCAACTTAACAACCATTTTGTTTAGTGACCACTTGAGGTTACAACGGCGCTGGAAAAAGTGACTTATGACCATTTTCCCCACAGCATCCCTATGGTTGCGTGATCAAAATTCAGATGCTCGGCAACCGACTCATATTTATGACGGTTGCACCGTCCCTGTGTCATGTGATTCCCTTTTGCGGCCTTCCGACAAGCAAAGTCGAGGGGGGGAGCCAGATTCACTTAACAACCGTGTCACTAACTTAACAACTGCAGTGATTCACTTAAGAACTGTGGCAAGAAAGCTCGTAAAATACGGCAACACTCACTCAACTGTCTCACTTAGTATTTTAGGCTCAACTGTGGTCATAAGTCAAGGACTACTGGTATTTCTCTAGTACAAAAATTCACATGCATTCATTTTATCAGAATAGACTTAAATAAAGGGACAGGGTGAAGCAACACTTGCTTCAGTTTATGTTTGCTGATCGCACGACACAAACTGTGCACATCGACAATATAGGCATGACGATGTTAACACAAAATGACACAAAAAACTCCCAGATATCATAACGTTGAGAATTTAACTGTCTCAACAAGATCATTTCGGTTGCAATAAACCTCTTGTCATTTCAGAATGTTGTCCAAATGGAAATTTTATCCATCGTTATCAGATTTTTTTTCTGAAATGAAATGGAATCCATTATTAAATCAATGTAAAACCAAGCCAAGAATTGTATTAATTGGGAAAAATCTCCTTTTGAGTTGTATATGGCTGATTCTCAATCATCCAGGTCATCGTTGTCCCAAAGATGCTTTTCCAGAAGGCACCTGGATTTTCTTGGGTTTTTTTCCCCTTGAAAACTGAAGCAGCTTCTCTGATGTGAAGCAAAATGTTTTGAGTTCAATTCCCAGAGACAGGTATCTATGTGATTTTTTTTGTAGTTAGTTATTGCCCAGATCTGGGGTTTCTTGATATTCTCCCATCCAATATAAATTATATTTGAATCTGGCACCTACAGTACATGTTAAGTGCCAAATGTTTTTCCCCCCTCAGAGTAAATTAAAGCTTAGAAAAATCAGGAAAAATAATCGTATATTAGAAAGTAATAGTGCTCAATGCGGAAAGTAGCTATTTCTAAAGAGAACAACTGGGTGGGTTGACCAGCGGCAGGCTTGCGTTCGAGACCTGGTTGCTGCCATGCAGTGGGGCGAGCTCCTGTCACTCACTCCAGCTCCTGGCAACCCAGCTGTTCAAAAGGCCACGTATAGATAGATGGTTACCACTTTGGTGATGTCATGGCCCTGTTGGAGCATGAGTCCGTGGAGGGTGAGCTGGAGCTGACGGAGGTCGAGGGGGTGGCCTTGTTGGCTTCATAGGAACGCGTGGAGGAGCAGGACAAGGCAGCCCCAGGTATCTTGGGCGGCTTGCCAGCAGGGAAGAATGGGACAGGATGACTGAGAGTGGGTGGGGGGGGGGAAGAGAGGGCAGGCAGTAGAGATGAGGAGCAATGGAGCTCAAGCGCTGAGCAAGGACCGCCCCTCCTGAACCCCGAGCACGGAGAAGCAGGAGCAGCACAGGCCGACCCAAAGACTCGGGAGGAGAGCGTCCCGCACCTCCTCACAAGACACACCTGGAGACTGAGACTTAAGGAGATGCTGTAGGGAGGGGTGCTTATTTAGAATAAGCGCTGAATTCGTAAAGTTTTGTGTGCCATTGCCCACATCTGGAGTTTGCTGGACTTCTTGCCTTCCTGTTACTTTGCCTCACTTGACTTCTTGCCTTGAAGCTGTCATGCTAACAACGTTTTGCTGGACTACTAGCAGCCAGAGGCTGCTGGAGGTGTGTGTGTGAGTGCTTTGGTCCGTGACTTGCCATAAAAGTGGGAGTGTTTGCAGGAAAGTTGGAGCAATAAAGGGAAGTTCGAACTATCAGCTGGCTGTGTTGCCTCCATGCCTTGTGTTCTGACCTAGGCTTCCTTAGAGATTAAACAACGCAAACTTAGTCCCGGCAAACCTCTTTAATTCATATGGCTGTAAATTACTTTCATTTACAGTTTGCAAGGCTTGATAGAGTCTTTCAGAGGAAGGTTATCAATACCCACCTATCTCACATAGAATGCTGCCCAAGAGCTAATTTCCAGACGCAGGGCAAGGCCAAACTTGGCACAGAGTCACAAACAGTATTTTCAAATCTTGAATCGGCCAGATGAACTAATTGCTTCCTGCAAAAGCTCACATCCTGTTCGCTTCTCTTTTATGTCTTATGGGAGCGGCTAATCATTTCCAAGCCTTACTCCCAAGTTGACCCTGTTTCCTTAATTGTTCTTGTCTCCTGGCAACTCTGCGCATGCGCACACTAGGAACAGGCTCACGTTATTCTTCTGCCTCGCTGAAGTCAGATTCCGGAGACAGCAAAGAATTACCAGACGGTCTTGGCCCCCTCTCTGCCTCCAACTCAGTGCCATCGTCCGAGTCTTCCCTAGACTCCAGGACTGGCCCATGTTGCTCCCCAATCTCCTCACTGTCCGAATCTGCTGCCAGTTCTGCAGGCGGGCCATACCACCTTGCCCTGGGTCATCACAGGTGAGCAACTTAAGGGGAAACACAAAAGAAGCCTCAACTGGGCGTCTCCTGGGGAGCGATGACGTCACCAGTTGATCCCTTCACCACAGAAGTGCTTCGGTGCTTCTGACACAGAAGTCTAGTATAGCTGTCTGTAAGTATTTGCAATAGTTTAGGACTATTCACGAAGACCTCTGTCCAAAAATCAAACACAGTATTACTTGCAGCAGCTGGTGAGAATTTTTCTTCTCACTTACTGAATTTATACAATAAACTAAAAGTTGCTATTTTTGCCCAGCATCCTTACAGAAATAAACTTCACACCCTCACAGATTCATACCGCAACTCAAAAAGGTTTGTGGAAGCTGCACTTTATTTGAAAATCCACCTTTTTTGCTAACATACATTTTTATAACATTTTAAACAAAAATAGAATCTGCAGAGACAATGCAGCAAATATGCTTAATTCATGTACAGAATTGCTTTCATGCCCCAGACTATCCTCCTTTTAAGGCCCCAAATGCCACCTAAACCGATAGGATGTATTTACATATAGCACCGATCCACAGTGCTGTTTTCAAATTCACCAAAGAACAAAAAAGGATTCCTATGCGCTGAGAATCCAGGGCACCAGGAAGCCATCCCGAAACAAGATTCGATGGAGCTTCCCCTGGAGAACTTCATGGTTGAGTTGCCCATTAGCAAAGACCCTACTTTCCCTTCTGAGATTTTCATTCTATTTCTTGGTACATGATTCAAACACAGAAAAGAAGTCGTCTTTTTTTTTTTCCTGTCCCCCCCCCCCCTCACATAATACACCAGAACTGTCCGTAGTTGGTTGCTTTTGTTTTGTTTTTTCTTTTATACAGAGAAGGAAAGTCTTTGAAAGTGAAAGCAATTCCTCACATTCATTTGGAAAAGGCTGTTATGTCAAGTGTAAGATAAATGGCATGCCAAGCACAAAGCAAGGAAAAGCTTTCTCAAAGCACTGAGGAGGACGCCTGGTCGAAAAAATACCATGCTCCCACCAGTCAGTTGTTCCCCCCCCCCCTTCCCCAAATCTTGAGCAGAACTGGCAGCTTCGTCTGTCGATCGCTCTTAATTCCTGGAGGGTATTCCACAAGGGGCATTTTTCGAGACCTTGGAACGTGCCCAATATTCCGCATGGCAGGAGTGT
The DNA here is from genome assembly GCF_059756535.1 of Pantherophis guttatus. Lineage (NCBI taxonomy): Eukaryota > Metazoa > Chordata > Lepidosauria > Squamata > Colubridae > Pantherophis > Pantherophis guttatus. The sequence goes on from NC_142067.1 coordinate 9,083,894, forward strand.
GGATTGAGATTTGTCTAGAAATTGTTCCGGTGGATGGAAAAAAAAAATAAAAAGGAGACGAACTCTAACGGGAGACCCATAGTATACATCGGCGTTCGATTCTCCAGAGAGGAGGAGGCTTTGTGATACATTTGTTATTTTAAACGGATAATCATAAATAAATACAAAACAATAATACATAAAGGAATGTCTATGCGAACGGAATATATAATTCGGTTGGGGGGGGTTTTTTGTTCTCCTTTTTAAGTTAAAACTTTTCGGCATGGAGTCTAAGGTTGGTGACGAATGGAGAGAGGAGGCTGTAGAATAAAAAGAGTTAGGATTTGATCCTCTAGAGAAAAGCCACTGAAATTAAGGAAAAAACGAGGTGTCCAGCTCTTCATTCCAAAGAGCACTTTCCAGAACACCAATTAGCAGAATAGGTAGCGTCTTTCATAGGTTACCAATCAACAGTTATAAAATCGGGGATGGGAGTTACTAACATGTTAAGTTACCGCGGGAAGGGGGGGGGAATAGAAAAAAGATCCCACACCAAATTTGTGGCAATTCTTGGCTTTATACCACGCTGCAGGGTGCTGAGATTTCCTTAGGTTGGCCGAGAGACCCGCAACTTCGTTGTGGGCTTTGCATGATTTGAGTCTGTTCTACTGGAGAGCTGGAGAGACTTCCGTTTGGACTGAGCTGCAAAAAAAGGGTTGGTCACTTGAGCACATGTGTCTTTCTGGGATTTTTTTTCTTGCTCCGGTCCGTGTCTGGCATGATTACATAAACTGGATCTGAGAAAAAAAAAAAGATGAAATCAAGATTAGCTTGTCGATAGAAGAGAATATCCGTAGCTTGTGAACCGTGGGGGTCCTTGGTGCTCGCTGAGCGGGGTTGTTTTCTTGTTGCAAACGTTTCATTACCCAGCTTGGTAACAGCATCAGTTGCTGCACTGATGTAACCTAATTGCATGATGAAACATCTGCAAGAAAGCAATGCTCGGAGCGCACCAAGCAAGGTCACAGACCACCTTAACAATGTTAGCACACAACTCTGTCTTAATTTCTTCTTATGTCATCCCTTTGCTAGCCACATGTTTAAAACCTAAAGGAAGCCTCCAAAGTATCTCTGATGTAGCCAACATCGTTCTACAATCATCATCTCCTATTAACAACCTTATAAGCCATTGCGGGGTGGAGTCTGGGCAACTGAATGGAGCTAGCAGTATGTTTAATGGCCGGATGTCCTTCCTGTCACCAATGCGGAGTTTTTGTTCAGCAGATATATTTTAATTGTGCCCAGAGAAAGAAATATCTGCTTCTACCTAGGATCGAACTCACAGCCTCCTGATTGTGAGGCAAGAGCTCCACCTCTAAGCCACCGCACCAATCCAACATCACTCTACAAGGAAGGATAAATTATTGGAGAGAATTGCCCTATGTCACACAAATGTACAATTGGTTTCTATTCAACAAGGGATGGAGGATGTGGCACAGCCATGACAGATGTTTTATTTATGCCACCCTTCAGCCCAATATGGAATTTAAAATACAGGTGGCAACTTTAACAGATGCAGAAATGGAAGTACAGGCAAAATGGGGCAACTCCTCACAGCACTAGAGAGGGCAACAGAGTCAACTGTAAATTGTAAAATGGCTTTATGGCAACTGCAATACAAACTGGGTCTCTAAAAGTAGTCATTTCCTTTCAAAGGCCATGGTTGAGAGACTTTAGACTTAAAATGTAATGCGAAACAAATCCAAAATCCAAAAAGGTGATGGAAGGGCAAATAAAAAAAAATATACGTTCTTCTGGGAACCCAGTAACACGAGAAAAAGATTTAATACTTGGAGAATGACATTAATACTTGAATCCAGCCATTTACAATCTCTGTGTAGATCTATTTGATATGTACTCAATATACACAACTGGGGAGATTCGAGTCTTTGGGACATGGGGCTCACTTATGACACCCGGGAACGTAGCAAAAGAGGCATCTCAAGATACCAGCCGCTGATTCTGATTCAGAGGTCCCTCCACATCCAACGTACAAACCTGTGTATTTTATTCTTTTCAACCAACATTACATTGTTTTCAGGAGTTTTAGTGGCAATGCTGCTAAAATTTTGCACCCTCGGGAAAGTTTGCTGGAGCTCATCCAATCAAATCATTCAAGCATGCAATTTTACAGAGACCTCCCCAATGTGAACAATATTTTGATGTGATCGTGGCAAGGAGGGCCTCCCCTCTGTGATGACAAATGGGTTGTTTTCTAGCAGCCAACATCCTCCCACCCCCCACCCCCAAAATGAACATGCAATACCTAAAGGATCCTACAAGAAATCCTGCAGGGAGACCTCTGCAAAGGGGTCCTTTCCTGAAGGTCTGTGTGGACTCTGAGTGGATGGGCTGGAGGCGGCAGACAGCTGGGAGAGAAGATGGCAGAAAGGGAAAGGGAGAGAAAGGGAAAGAGAGAGAGAGAGAGAGAGAGAGGCCTCAATGACAGAACCAGGAAGGCAGGAAATGTAATGATGGAGAAGGCAGTTAGGAGAAAAGGTAGTTACAGCTGAGGTGGACTGGTTAAAAGGAAAAACAGAAAAAAGAATCATGGCATGAAAAATACCATTTGTGCTCCAGTGGTATGGTAGATGTCAAAAAGTAAAGATAGCAGTAGCAATAGCACTTAGACTTATATACCGCTTCACAGCCCTCTCTAAGCGGTGTACAGAGTCAGCATAATTGCCCCCAACAATCTGGGTCCTCATTTTAACGACTTCGGAAGGATGGAAGACTGAGTCAACCTTGAGCCGGTGAGATTCGAACTGCTGAACTGCATCTAGCAGTCAGCTGAAGTAGCCTGCAGTACTGCAATCTAACCACTGCGCCACCACGGCTCATAGATTTCCCCTAGAAACAGGGAATTCAGTGTTTGGATGTGACTGGCAGAAAATGCTGGCATCTCAGCCACTCACAGGTGGTCCTCGACTTACAACCATTCGTTTAGTGACTGTTCGAAGTTAGAATGGCACCGAAAAAAGAGACACGACTTGGTTTTCACGTTAACGACGGTTGCAGCTTCCCCGTGGTCACGTGATCGAGATTCAGATGCTCGGCAACTGGCGTGTATTTATGACGGTTGCAGTGTCCCAGGGTCATGTGATCATCATTTGCGACCTTCTGACACGCAAAGTCGATGAATGGGGAGGCCAGGTTCACTCAACAACTGGGTTACTAACTTATCAACTGCAGTGATTCACTTAACAACTGTGGCAACCTAGGTTGTAAAATGGGGGCAAAACTCACTTAACAAACATCTCACTTAACAATGGAAAGTTTGGGCTCAATTGTGGTCATAAGTCAAAGACTACCTGTATCAGCAATAAGGGGGCTGATATCAACCTGGCGACGGATTGGTTTTCTATTGTGCTCCTGAGTAAATCCACCGAAAATGGATGTTAAGAATAGCAATAGCACTTAAAGAGTTATATACCGCTTTACAGTGCTTTACAGCCCTCTATAAGCGGTTTATTATTGCCCCCAACAATCTGGGTCCACATTTTACCCACCTCGGTAGGATGGAAGGCCGAGTCAACCTTGAGCCTGGTGAGATTTGAACTGCCAAATTGCAGGCAGCTGGCGGGCAGCAGAAGCAGCCTGCAGTACTGCACTCTAACCACTGAGCCACCGTGGCTCTTATACAATGGAGTTAACAATAAAGCATTGCTTATTTTGCTTTCGTCCTTTCAAGGGGATTATCTGCTTCAGCTCTTGCTTTTTTGGTTTTATATTGAGGATTCTTCACGTCCAGTGGGTAAAATTCTCTATTTAAATCACAGGCAGAGACAGCGTATCAACAAAAGGCCTTTCCAATCACTTCCCACCTTTCACTGTAGCCTAAACTATTCGGCCTACATGTGTGTGTTTGTACAGGGAAAGGAGAATTAAAAAAAAAAAAAAAAAGAGTTCAGATATAAAATTCTGGAAGGGAAGAAGTTTTTTTAAAAAAAACAAAAAACAGAGCAAGAATTGTGCCTGAAAGATTTGCTGCCAGACAGAATGAGCTGCGTTGGACAATATTTTCATTGCCAAAAGATACAACTCATGATTCCTTCTGGGAATCAAAGGCTGCAAAAGCTGGGTAGAGCTACACTGCACGGAGTCCTCGAGTTATGACTGTACTGGAGCCTGCCCCATTATGGTGGTAAGTCCTGACCTAGCACTTAAGACTTATATACTGCTTCACAGTGCTTTACAGCTTTCTCTAAAGTGGTTTCACAGAGTCAGCGTATTGCCCGCAACAATCTGGGTCCTCATTTTAGCAACCTCAGAAGGATGGAAGGCTGAATCCACCTTGATCCGGTCAGGATCGAACTGCTGGCAGTGGACAGTGTTAGCCTGCAATACTGCATTCTAACTATGGCGCCCCAACGACCTATACAATTTTACGACCCTTTTTTGTGGTAGTTGGTAAGCCAATGCCATGGTCGTAAAACTGGAAGCAAATGCTGGGTTTACGACAAAAGTGTAGTAAAATGCAGTCATGTGACTACAGGATGTTGCAAAATGGCCATGTACGTAGGCTGCCTGCCCAATGCGCAAAGATCATGTGACCATGGGTGGTTGGGTGTGGAAGCATCAGAACTTTGAATTTGGGTCGTAAGCACTGCCCCCCCCATCTCCGAGGTCCATTTTTAACTTCAAATGGTCACTAAGCAACTGGTCGTAAGTTGAGGACTACCTGCATCCACTGATATATGTTTATTTTAGGGTTTACACCATAGTTTTCATCAGTTCTCATCACTTTATTAATAAGAATTCAAAAGCCACAAAAAGGGAGGTTAAGGAATACATAAGGAAGAGCCGAGATGGCGCAGTGGTTAGAGTGCAGCACTACAGGCTACTTCAGCTGACTTGCTAGCTGCAGTTCGGCGGTTCAAATCTCACCGGCTCAAGGTTGACTCAGCCTTCCATCCTTCCGAGATGGGTAAAAATGAAGACCCAGATTGTTGGGGGCAAGAGGCTGACTCTGTAAACTGCTTAGAGAGGGCTGTAAAAGCACTATGAACCGGTATACAAGTCTAAGTGCTGTTGCTATTGCGATATATAGCCCAGAGGACACAACTCTTTACCCAAGAGTAGGCAATACTGGCTAAAAGATAAGGAATCCTATTGGTTTTACTGCAATCTCTGAACCTTGAGGGAATTAAATTAAAATTAAAACCCTTGTTTCCAGATTTGGCACTTCTACATGCCTAAGCCTGCATATGGCTTACTCAGATATATTCTGAGAAACACTTTCAAATGTTAGTCCACTACAGATAACACAACTAGGGTTGGACTAGAAGACTGCCTAAGGTCCCTTCAAAGCCTCTTATTCTATATTCTAAAATACCTCTGTACTTCTCAGATTAACATGTTATTAGATTGGCTGCACAAATTAGGGGAAGGGAATTTTTCTTCCCTGTTACTGTTGTGGACTCTTTTTAAGACAATTCCCCTTATGTTTAAATTCTGTTCAAAACCATAAGTAAATAAATATCAATATGTGAAAGTGCCCGTCTGTTCCATGTCAACTGTCACGACAGAATTTGCTTTCCGCTAAAAATAGATTAGTTATGTTTAGAATATAATCTACAAGTGGGTCCAAGATACTTAAAAAGCTTAGCTAATTCTTCCTACCATGGAAACTGTCTTCCAAACAGCAGCCCTGAATTGGCATTTTTTAAAAAAGTAAATATTTTAGTCATATGTATACACAATAGTTCAGTCACACTGAATGTGGGAAGGTAGAACAAAATTCTATTAAAAGCACTCAGATTCCCACAAATGCCTAAAATATCACTCTGATCCAAGCTTTCCCATAGGATTTTAATTCCTTCCATGTTCTGGTTCCAACACAGGATATCGACTTCATCAGGGGAGTTAAATAAAATTAAACGCATCTGTTCCTTTGGCTTTGATAGTATTAATGCTTGTATGAAGTCTCTTTCATCCAGGCATTTCCCTCAGATGAGGAAACTGCTCAAAGGAAACGAAAGCACGTCAACGTACCTCAACCTGGTTTAAGTTAGCAAAGAAAACCAGGCTCTGACGTCGTGCCCTGGGCTAGGGAATGGAGCAGACTTCGCCCATTTGGGCGAAAATGTAGTGTTAAAATAGCACTAGCAACAGCAATAGCACTTAAGACTTATATACCGCTTCATAGTGCTTTTACAGCCCTCTCTAAGCAGTTTACAGAGTCAGCATCTTGTCCCCAACAATCTGGGTCCTCATTTTACTGACCTCGGAAGGATGGAAGGCTGAGTCAACCTTGAGCCGGTGAGATCTGAACTGCAGGTAGCAAGTCAGCTGAAGTAGCCTGCAGTGCTGCACTCTAACCACTGCGCCACCTCAGCAAAGATAATGGTTTTATTATTGTCTGGAGCAACCTTGGGAATTTCCAGGAGTGTGGACCTCCACCTGCTGGCTTTGGAATTCTGGGAATTGAAGTCCTGGAAATTACCTTGAGAACCCACACTGGTCTGGAGGGTTATTGCTCTTTTCTCTTGGTTATAATGTTTTTGACTGTTTTTAATATTCTATAGCATCCAGAGTCTTTAGGGAGTTGCACAGCCTTAGAAGTTTGTCAAATGAATAAACAAGCTTATATTATCCAAAATTATTTGCTTAGAGTTCAGTAATTGACACAACTTCCTTGTGCATTTGCTATAAAGGGAAAGGTTCCCCTCACACATATGTGCTAGTCATTCCCGACTCTAGGGGGCGGTGCTCATCTCCGTTTCAAAGCCGAAGAACCAGCGCTGTCCAAAGATGTCTCTGTGGTCATGTGGCTGGCATGACTCAATGCCAAAGGCGCATGGAACACTGTCACCTTCCCACCAAAGGTGGTCCCTCTTTTTCTACTTGCATTTTTTATGTGCTTTCGAATGGCTAGGTTGACAGAAATTGGGACAAGTAACGGGAGCTTACCCCGTTACTCGGTGCTAGATATTCGAACCGCTGAACTACTGACTTTTCGATCAACAAGCTCAGCCACTGAGCCACCACGTCCCTTAAAACAAGCTTAAATTATCCAAAAGTACTTGCTTAGAGTTCAGCAATTGACACAACTTCCTTGTGCATTTGCTATAATTCAGTCTATTTGTTACATGCTCTGCTCTGCTCCATTCCTTTCCTTTCCTCTCTTCTCCTCTCCCTAACATAAATTTCCTTATAGCCTGAACATCCCAAAGATGCTTTTTTTCAAGAGGCAACTGGACTTTCTGAATTCCAGAAAGTCCAATTGCTTCTTGAAAAAAAAGCATCTTTGGGACAACTGTGACCTGGATGACTGGGAATCTCCATAGACACTTAGCCTGAACAGAAAAAGGTGAAGCTTTTGCTGTTAGGAAGCCATCAGTAATTCGTAAATGGCTCTTGCTGTGAAAGCTGACGTTGAGAAGGCTTGGTAGAGCCTTAAGAGAAGCAAGACCTTTATCCAAACACAATGCAAGACAACAAAAACAAGTGGCAAAAGGCTGGGTCAAAAGAGTCATTAGATGTTAAACCTTGGGGATGTTTTAAATAGAGGACATGATTGTCTAATTGTGCTGTATCTAAGCTTCTGTATTAGAAGAGCTTTTTTGATTAAAACGTCTTTAAGTTTTGACTTTTCTGCTCTTGGCCCCTGAGTGATGGTTGAGATATTTTCTGTTACGCTCTGACAGTAGCAATTACTAAAACTGGTCACGTTTACAGCCTCTTACAAACACCCTTAAATGCAAAAACCTATCTGTCGGTCAGGACCACACACACAGAATAGGAGCTGTACTTTTGTGTCTGGAGAGAAGCAGGTAGATATGGAAGAGAACAGAATGAGAAAACTATGTGGGGGGTTTAATGAAGGAAGAGAGAGGGACATGCCATGAATGGTCCCTTTCAGTTCCATGGTGAACACAAATGGTTAAAGTCCAGGCTCATTCACTCCAGTTGCTCTGGTTAATATATATATAACATAGAGAGTTCGCCTGTGCGTGTAGCTTGACTAACAAAAGACATGCCAACACCAACAGGTGACCCCAAAAGGAACAACTCCTTCTTCAAAACGCTAAGGCAGGCCAAGTAGAGGTGACACCCGGCTAGCAAACAGGCCTTTCACAACAAGCCTTTGTTCCCTCAAAAGAGAAACTCTAATAAATCTGACATCGGTAAAGCCAAGCCAAGAGGAATGAGGAACCACAAATGGTTTCATTCACGGGCAAACCCAGAGAGTGCTTCCGCTGAGGGAGTGCTGCTAATAGCAACAGTTGATTTCCTCGTTCTTAAAGTACACGGCCAAGATCCATCCCAAGCATTCAGGTTCACAAATTCTTCTGCTGCCGTGCCATTCAGGAGTAGAGGGGAAGGAATAGCTCATGACTGAATTCTCCAAAATATGTGCTATCTGTGAAAATACTGCTGGCCTCAAATATTTTGGATAGCCTAAGGACAGTTTTGGTTTGATACTGTAAAGCAGGGGGGTATCCAACCTTGGCAACTTTTAAGACCTGTGGACTTCACCTCAGACCTGTGGACTTCAACTCCCAGAATTCCCTAGGCAGCCATGCTGCCTGGGGAATTCTGGGAGTTGAAGTCCACAAGTTTTAAGGTTGCCAAGGTTGGAGACCCCTGCTGTAAAGCTTTACAGTATCTAATTCCTTCTGAAGATCTAAATAGATACAAACCTTTTCAATGCGCATCGGGATCTCTTATCTTATAAAATCAATTCTCAGGGGGTTTGGCACCTTCCACGTGTTTTCCGAAAGCTTAAGAAAGCAAGTTTGTGGACACAGAGACACCACAGAATTCAGTACCATCTTGATTTCAGAATGCATCCAAGGGGAACATTTTCACGTTCTCGTGTTAAGGGAAGAACAAAAATGGAACATTTCCTTCATTATAAATAAAAAGAAACCCAAAGTGTGCAGTGACATCAGTGACAATGTGAGCACGCTGTAGGCATCCAAACCAGCTTAATGCTTTAAGCCTCAGAAGTGGAAACCTTATACTTCATCTGGACAGTGACACACGTTTCTTTATAACTTTCCTTCTAATGCATCCTCTGGAAACATGTATTATTTATTCATTTTAATAACTCTTTTCGTTCCTCCTCAGCTTCAATTTCTCCGACAGAAAAAAAATACTATTTTTTATTTATGAATTCATTGATGAATTACCTGGGCTCTATTTGTGCAATTATTCTGCCTTTCTTGTACCACGTTCACTGTAACCTCCCCAATAACTTGATTGTCACCTCAAAACTTGCTTCATTAAGACCTCTTTTGAACAACTCTCGTCTCAGATCTTTGGAGTCTTCTGGTGTATAATAAGCTTTCTTGAGATCCATTTGGACAATTCCATCTGGCTCAGAATGAAAGCTGTCTTGGATGTGAAACTAGTTTAACATCTGGAGCAGATACGTCTGCTTGCCACTAACGATTAAAAAACATTTTAACTGATTTCATCCTTCTCAACAGAGGACCTTCCTTGTACTTTCAGGGCTGCAGAGTAGAAATTAAAACTTACCTGTCCTCCTGATATAGGACCAAAAGGATTTGCAGGTCTCATGACAGGTTGGCTGTATATTAAAGTTGGCTGCGTCATTACTCCTCCCATTTGGGATGGCTAAAAATCCAGAATAGCAGAATAGAATTAATGTTATGAAATTAAATCAAAAGGATGAAAGGCCAACCATTATGCTTTCAACCATCATCTTCTGTTAACAAGACAGTAGAATATTTATGAAATAGCAGGATGGGTTAGCCATCAGAGCTACCACAAAGAAGTCACTGGAAAACACTTTGCTGTCATTTTTGCTGGAGGGATTTTCCCGACATAACTGTCCTTTTAGGCAGAGGTCTCCAAACTTGGCCACTTTAAAACTGCTGGACTTCAACTTCCAGAATTCCCATGCTGGCTGGATAATTCTGGGAGTTGAAGTCCACAAGTCTTAAAGTTGCTAAGTTTAGAGACCCCTTATTTTAGGAATGGCCAACAAGAATCTGCTTTGTGTTTCCAAAAAGAGACAAAAAAAAAGAAAAAAAAAAAGCTCCAGCCCAGTTGATATACATAATTCTTTCACCACGTCTGTCGTTGCATCATTTTAAGGTATTCTTATTCAGAAAGCACCCTTTTCATTTCAGTTGTAATAACTGAGCCTGATTGTTAATGTTTCTTACATTACCCATCTGTTTTAAGTTAACTCTAATTTTAACCGTACATTTGTACAAATTCTGGAGCACATCTGGAACGTATTAGAAGACTGGAAGCAAAAGACTCTATTATTTCTTGGGGGTACAATTTGTCTCCCACTTTTCCACCATAATGTGCTCAGAGTAGTTTACCATGAGTGATTTTCCTAGCAAACTGAGATCACAAACCAGGGGAAAAAAAAAAAACAGAATTGAAACAGATTCATCTTGCCCCACTGATTGTGTGGCATCTTGTCACAGAACAGTCTTCTCCCGTAAACACACAGACAAGCACAATGAATATATTGGGAGGGGATGTCTAATAAATTAATGCTCCATAAAGGACTTAAAATACAATTTTTACTGACCATTCCGTATCCCATCATTCCTGTTGGCGTTGTAGCAGGATAAGCCATCACAGGGGGTGCCTAATGGGAAAAGTACACCATTACTTTGTTCTCTTTTTTTAACCTTGTTTTTTTAACGCTAATAATTGTTCTGTACATCTTAAGAATATACACCTAAAATCGTTTGTTTGTGAAGTAAGCAGCAACATAAACCATATAAACTTGATGAATGAGTGGATACATAAATAAATCCCCAAAGAAGAAACGATAAAAGACACAGTTGATTTTATGTTGGTTTTTGTTGTTAACTGTGTCTCTGATATTTTTGAAGGGAGATCGCTGTCCCCAAAGTCTCTTAATAGGGACAAGATAAAAGAACTGTTAATTAACACGATTAATGAACTATTTAATTGACAATACTGTTGTATGACCTCCAAATAACCAGCTGAACCCCAACTGGCAACTACATAATTTATTAGAATAATCAATTACTGATTAAAATAAGCAGTTTGGGAACTGCTGCTCTTTTTAAGCACCAAAGCACAGTTGCAGATACCTGAGATATCTACAGGTTAGAGCTGGTCCAGGTTAATATGGGGATCTCCACAAAGCTGGCAACTCCAACTTACTACCTTAAATTATTAAATTTTAGGTAGGAAATTTACCAAAACATTAACAATGAATCCCTAAAACTGCATGAAAATGAACTCCAAATTTGATGGACTTTAGACAATTATTACATGAATTACCAGGAGCTAGGTATTTGCATAAAGTTCAACAACTATATGCCAGCACACATATATTCTGAGTTTTTTCTCCATGTCACTGCCAGTTAATATTGACAAGGCGTTTTGTAAGATGTATGCCTTTACGTTTATTAGCATTTTAACCTACATAACTTAGGCATGACTATCCTTAATTTTATATTAATTTTGTGACATCTGCTACATTCTATATCATATCTGCTTCTTGAAATCATCCTCTGCAGCAACATATTTTCATATTTAACTGACATTCAGGAAGATTGGGAATTCCCTTCCTCCTTCATGGTTCATTTAAACGAAGTTTCATAATACATCAAAAATATAAAATCCAAAATCCCACAAAATTCTCCATATATATATATATATGCAAGCAACTGTGCTTAAGAGTAACTTAACATATATCACTTCCTCCTCCTCCTTCTGATCAGGAATAATTGATCAATAATAATAATAATGTACTTTTTGGTCAATTATTGGAATTGAGAGCTTTAATGAACTTTAATACAAAAATCCTAGAAAGAGGCCAACTGGCAAGCAGAAAAACACGTGTGTAGTATATACTGGAGTCATTCTGCTATGCAGTTTTCTGAATTTAAAGGACGTGCATGTCATACCCATAATTTTATAAGAAGTTCAACTGTCTAAAAAAGATTTTTCAACAACATAAAAGTGAATGAAGGAAAATCTGTTTTTCCTATGGACTACACTGTTACACAGGATGATGGAATCCAATTGGCTATTGTGTACTATGATTGATGAAATGGCAGTGATTAATATTAACATAGCAAAATACAGTGTATATATAAGCATATACATGGTCATACATTTGCTCATTTTTTAACTGTTTTAAGGTGGTTTAAGATTTTCTTCTCCGTGAAAAGATTATAGGGAAAGACCAATAATGATACGGAAAGTAAAACCAAATGGGCTGAAGGATGATATTCCAAAAGAAAGAGCTGAAGAATTAAAGTTACTATGATTTTTGATGTATGGAAATTCAGTCGTAAGCATCACCTATAGAGCAGATTGAATAAATGAGAAGATAATCTAAAGATAAAAACTTCTATCAGTTGAACTTACCTCAAAAACAGGTAGTGCTCAACTTACAACCATTTGTTTAGTGACTGTTCAAAACGGCATTGAAAAAAGTGACCAATAAGCATTTTTTACACTTACAACTGTTGCAGCATCCCCGTGGTCATGTGATCAAAATTCGGTAAATAACATTATAAATTCTCCCTTCTGTCAAATCTCAATCTCTGGGGATTTCATGGACATCCTTATAATTTTTTTTTTTTAATTTTGATTTATATGCCACCCTTCTCCGGAGACTCAGGACGGCTTACAAGGCGTTAAGCAATAGCCTTCATACTTTTGTATATTTTATACAAAGTCAGCTTATTGCCCCCACAAACTGGGTCCTCATTTTACCTACCTTAGAAAGGATGGAAGGCTGAGTCAACCTTGAGCCTGGTGAGAATTGAACTCTCAGTAATTGCAGGCAGCTGGAAGCTAAATACTACCTTTAACAGTAGCATTAGTCTGCTGCGCCACTCAGGCTCTTATTTTCTGGGCAATAATAAGAAAGTGATTTACTATTTCCTTATTCCTTATATCCTTCTTCCTGAACAAAGTGACTTATGACCATTCTTCACACTTATGACCTTTGTAGCATCCCCACAGTCATGTGATCAAAAAATTCAGACACTTGGCAACTGATTCATATTGATGACGATTGCAGTGTCCCGGGGTCATGTGACCAGCTTTCATGACCTTCTGACAAGCAAGGTCAATGGGGAAGCCAGATTTGCTTAACAACCGTGTTACTAACTTAACAACTGCCGTGATTCACTTAACAGCTGTGGCAAGAAAGGTCGCAAAATGGGGGCAAAACTCACTTAGCACTTGTCTTGCTTAGCAACAGAAATTTTAGGCGCAATTGTGGTCGTAAGTCGAGGACTATCTGTAGGTATTTAAGAATATAAAGTATTTAGAGACTTCATTCTTTAGCTCTTATCAATACTTATGAACAATTAGGCCATTTGTGGATTTTTTTTTAAAAAAAAATTATCATTATTTTTTTTAAGTGGAATGAGATAGCACTGCAGTTCAGACATTTTTTGAATCAACTGAGCCAACATGGGAAATATCACTCCATTCAGTGATATTTTAGAACATATTGGTCTCTCCCTCTTTGAAATCAACTCTATGGTTAAGTGGGAGTGGAAATAAGCTTGTGAGGTTTCATGCAATTATTGGTACGCACAGACGCCTTTTTTCCCCATTTAATTTATTCAAATTCAAATGCATTTAAAAAGGCAATGCAGACGCAACACGCCAGCTAATTGGGCAGCAAACGACAAGAGTTAAAGCAGGAAAATAATTGTGAATATTTCTTCATGCCATTCTTGGCTTCAAAAGGGTGCCCTTAAAATCTGGATGTATTAGAAGCTGCTCAAAATTTCCATCATGCCCAAAGACCTTAACAGAAGTGTGGAGTAGCGGGATTATGAGATTCTGCTGTAGTGGTTAATATCAGCATGCCAATCTGATTGCAAAAAAATAAAATAAAAAAAAGAGGCTGCAGGTTTTGTTCACTTACGTATTGTGGAAAATGCATGCCATTCTGTTTTTTCCCCCGGGAAGAACAATTACACAATGCAATAACACTGGATTAGAAATGATTGCTTACACAACAGAATATACACAAAAAGCATTTTGGTTACAAGTGTGCTTAACGACCCAGAGGACACATTCTTGTAAACCAACAAGACGTTGAGCGACAAAGAAAATTAACAAGATTTGATAAGTCTGTGACAAAAACATATAACGTACCGTATTTTTCGGAATATAAGACGATCCAGACTATAAAACGCACCTACCTTTTTTGGTGAGGAAAACAAGAAAAAGAAATCTGCCTCTGCCTCCCAGCAATTTTGCCTCATTGCAGCAAACAGCAAATAGCCTGCTTTACTTTCATTTTCGTTTTCAGCATAGCTTGATTAGCACAAGAAAAAAAAAAATCTGCTCCCAGCAATTTACCTCCTTGTAGCAAGCAGCAGAGGCCCACGCAAAACAGCTGAGAGTTGGGAGGCCGATCCAATCAACTTGTGCTAATTAGGGTGTGCTGAAGCTGAAATACGCTTGTTTCTTCTTGCTGCTTACTGCAAGGAGGTAAACTGCTGGGAGGCAGAGGCCAAAGGGTGGGGGCCAGTGGGTAGGCAGGGCTACGCACCTAAATTTTCACCCCCTTTTAGGGGGGAAAAGGGTGTGTCTTATACTCCAAAAAATACGGTAATCTACTGTAGGCAAGTTTATCACACTTTGTGTATTTCTGACATACTGGACTCCAGTAATTTCTGACAAAACACTGACGAGAAAATGAGACAACATAGTGTTAAAGCAGAAGATTAAAGCAAAACACTACTTTTTCCGATCCCAATAGATCACGAAAACGCAAAACGTTGCATATGATATAACACAAAGTCTAAATCTCCTCAGATTACACCCACACTTCCTAGAAATCTATTTCAAAATTGTCATTCCCATATCTGTGATCTGTAAGAATATTGGGTTGTTTTTTTTAAAAAAAAGACTGTGTTTTAAATTTAAAGTTATTGCACGATTTATTTGGAAGCCTCAGTCTTCATTCAGGTATGAAAAGTTAGGGCAGCGCTAGATGTTGTGATGGTCACAAGGAATTCTTTGTCGTATTAAGTCCTGCAAGAACTGGATCCTGACACAGAGAAGTTGGAAGGGTGCATCACGACTGCTTCCACAGTTAATTCTCTCTTTCTGAAATGGTTTAGAAATATTTCTTGACTAAAAAGTTGAGGAGGTCAAGGGAAACAGATAGGATTAAGAAGGGGAGGTTTCTGCAAACCTCAGTCTTTCTTTTTTTTTTAAGCGAAACATGCCTGGAAGGTTTTTTCTACTCATTAGATACTATATTGTATTCTTAGAATAAAAACTGCCTTAAGAATATTCAGGTAGAGCTGGTCCTTGCTTAACGGCCACTCTTTCAGAAAGCATTTGAACTTACGACAGCGCTGAACCAGTGATCCTTACAACCAGACATTGCAACAACCC
This sequence comes from Pantherophis guttatus, assembly GCF_059756535.1. Lineage (NCBI taxonomy): Eukaryota > Metazoa > Chordata > Lepidosauria > Squamata > Colubridae > Pantherophis > Pantherophis guttatus. The sequence goes on from NC_142067.1 coordinate 9,099,284, forward strand.
CATGGTAGTGTGATTGTGATCCAGGCCTGGATTTCTGACTGTCAGTCATGTGATTGTGATTTGTGACCTTCCCTGCCAACTCCCCACAAGCAAAGTCAAAAGAAATACCTCCGCCCACTTTTTAAACAAAAAGTAAGACACTGAATGCTGCGCCTTTTAAGACTATGGCTGATGTTAACTTCAAATTGGGTATTTATCAGCCACTATGAAGTGTCTTGAATCTAATCCAAAAGAGAAAATTCCTAATTTGGACATCCTGGTTTTCTAGAGTACGTACCAGAATTCTTGATGATACCTTATATACCCAGAATACAATCAATGCTGCTGGATTTATGGTCTCCCATGATAATGGTTCCCCACCTTTGCGGTTAATGGCCTGGCTGGAGGGCAGGGGGGAGTGAACTGGGCCACATGAGTGGCAGGCTGGCACGCACTGCTCAACTTGGAAGTTGAGCCGCACATGTGCACACACGTATGTCGGCCCAACATTCACGCAAATCAAGCTGCACGCACATGCATGCGTGCTGGCCTGCCAGTTGCACAGCTGAGTTTCGAATAGGCCACGGCCTGGTAGTGGCTTGCGGCCCAGGGATTGGGGACCCCTGCCCTATGACAACTGCTTACCATGGTTGGAGCATTCCAAGCAGTGGTGGGTGCAATTTTGGGCTGCCAGTTGGAACCGCCTGTTAATTTCTTTTCTCCTGGCTGGGTCCAGTTTACATCACTATAAATAGATGTTCAAGGTATTAAAACTCACATGTATTTATGTTAGAAAAGCCACCCCAAAGCATGAGATTTTGCATCCTCTGTCTCTACAGGTAGTCCTTGACTTACAACCATTCGTTCAGTGACGGTTCGAAGTTACAATGGCAACTGAAAAAAGCGACTTATGATTGTTTTTCACTTATCACCACTGCACCCTCCCTATAGTCAAGTGATCAAAATTCAGGCGCTTGGCAACTGGTTCATATTTTATGACAGTTGGAGTGTCCTGGGATCATGTCAATCGGCTTTTGCGACCTTCTGCCACACAAAGTCAACAGGGAAGCCAGCTTCACTTTACAACCTTGTTACTAACTTAACAACCACAGTGATTCACTTAACAAATGTGGCAAGAGAGTTTGTAAAATGGGGCAAAACACACTTAACTGTTTCAGTTAACAACAGAAATTTGTGGCTCAATTAAGTCAAGGACTGCTTGTATATTACAACAAGAGGAGGAGGAGGAGGAGGAGGAGGAGAAGGAGAAGGAGAAGGAGAAGGAGAAGGAGAAGGAGAAGGAGAAGAAGAGGAGGAGGAGGAAAGATAGATGGGTAGAGAGCAGAGAAGAAGGGGGGAAGTAAGGTCTGCTCTCAGTCTTGTAGCCCAGCATGGATATTATTGGGGTAGATGGAAGATGCTAAAATATTGGTTGGTCAGTCACAGCTGGCTCATTAGAGTACTCTCCCAATCAGCAACACCATCCTTATCTATACCATTAAAATATGAATCTGGTAAGTCATGTAAAGCTGCTGTGAACATATTTTTAGAAGGAAAAAAACCCTATTAAACAACTCACTTTTTCGCTGTCCCATTTCCAATGCCCAAATCTGTAAACAAAACAAGAAAATCGTTAGGAAAAAAAGTTCATTTCTTTAAAATTTTGACTTTTATATAAGTCCCGTACAAATACTTACTGCCTACAAGGTTGGCTAGAGATGAATCCAAGTCATCTAATACTAACTTATTGGGGGGTGCTTTGCAAGATGGAAGATTCTGGTTCTGAAAAGCCACTGTTGGTTTTAGGAGACCACCTAATTCATCAAAGCCTTAAAAACAAGACATACCATTAAATGTCACAGAAGTTTTTCAATTATCGTATCAGATATCAACACACATTAAAACCTTAGCATGATAGAGATAGTCCTCGACCTATGCCCACAATTGAGCCCCAAATTTTTGTTGCTAAGTGAGACATTTGTTAAGTGAATTTTGTCCATTTTACGACCCTTTTTGCCACATTTGTTAAGTGAAGTTAGTCACAGGGTTATTAAGTGAATATTGGGCTCCTCCACTGACTTTGCTTTTCAAAAAGCTGCAAAAGGTGATCACATGATTCCAGGACACTGTAACCGTCGTAAGTACGAGGCAGTTGCCAAGCATCTGAATTTTGCTCATGTGATCATGGGGATGCCGCAATGGTCATTAAGTGTGAAAAATGGTCATAAAGTCACTTTTTTGAGTGCTGTTGTAACTTTGAACAGTCACTAAATGAACTGTTGTAAGTCAAGGACTATCTGTACAGCTAAAAACACTTCAGGAATTCTGCTTCTATGCTTCAAAGGGGGGTGGGGAGGTAACTAAAATACTGCCATCTTTCTTCTGTAAAATAAAGTTGACAACTCCAGAAATTCTGGGATCAAAACTGAAACAGGAGTAAAAGGAATCTTACAGCCAAAAAAGTTGATTATACCCTGCAAATTCTTCCAGGATTAGCCTTGGTGAACAACAACAACAAAAATCACTTCGCTGAGGGTGAGAAAATTCATAGATTTCATGAGGTGAAACTCAATCTGCTCATCCTTGGGAAACACAGTATTTAAAAGACTCCTTTTAGGAAAACTCAAAGAGATCTTCATACAGTTGTGTGCCATTTTTCTTTACTCTCTGAACAGGATTAAGGGGCGCTTGGTCCTCTCTGAAGTGGGTTGTTTTCTTCCAGATGTTTCATTACCCAAACTAGGCAACATTATCAGTAATAATGCACACCATTGCACTGATGATGTTACCTAGCTGGGTAATGAAACGCCTGCAAAAAAACAACCCCGTTCAGAAAGTACCAAGAACCTCTCATTTCAACCCCGATCTAAAAATATTCTCCTTTATCACAACAGAGTTAAATAAGGGCTACTTAAAAGACTTACCACCAGAATCCACTGATGCATTTGAACTTTTGTTTCCAAACACAGACTCAAAGTCAACGTTAAGGCCTGCTGATGGCTGCGGTGGGGCAACAGAAGATGGTGTAAACCCTGCCAACAAAAATGGGGGGGGACCCCCAAAATTTATTTATATGCAATATATATTTATATAAACTCTCAATTTGCAGATAAGAAACATTGCCATAAATTATTGTTTGAGAAAATTCAAATGCTGGATGACAAATCAGGAACTGGAGGAAAGTTCCATGATTCAAACAGTGAAAAATTCAGAAAATCATAGATTTTAGCCCTAGAGGTCACTGAGTCAACACTGTGCCCATTTCAGAAATACAAATTAAAATATCCTTAACAGATGGCCAATTCAACCTCTGCTTGATAGCAAAAATAATATGGAAATACTGTATGGGCCATTTTTCGTTATCTAGAAAAGTACAGAAGGAATACATCATTTATTGTTTGACACGTATTCCCTAAAAAGATGACCTGAGATAATCTCCTTCCCTCCCTCCCTCCCTTCCATATCTGTCTGTCTGTCTGTCCTACTAAAATATATATTTTACGTACTTTAAATCAGGGGTCTCCAACCTTGGCAACTTTAAGACTTGTGGGACTTCAACTTGTTGAAGTCCACAAGTCTTAAAGTTGCCAAGGTTGGAGACTCCTGGCTTTAAATAATTTTAGCATTACTATTGAGCTGGTGTCATGGTAATTTTCTATTTCAGTTCACAACTTGTAAAACAAGTTTTCAAGAATTCCTCTGAATAGTATTCCTGACTTATTTCTATTCTACCGCTGACCAATCCATAAAGATTCCTGTATTTGAATCGCAAGCATTTAAAATGATATTTGGAACCTATATTATATCTACCCAGGGGTGAAATCTACTTACTTTCCTTACCGGTTTGGAAGCGCACACGCCACCCGCGAGTGAAGCACGCGTCACATGTGTGTGCAGACCCTCTGCGCATGCGCAAAACTTTGTGCATGTGCAGAGGGTAAAAAACACATTACTTCCTGATTAGAACCAGGAAGTAACGACACCCGGGCAGGTGGGCGGAGCCTCACGCCGCCATCGCTACGATTCTCTGAACCACTTGCCACAATCGCTACCGAATTGCCCGATCCGGTCCAAACCGGGAGCATTTCACCCCTGTATCTACCTCAAACCTTGGGTTTTTAAATTAAATTCCCATAAGTATTTGTCAGCCATTGAAGCCAAGCATTGTTTTACACTCTGTTTCCATCAAGCAGTCATGCTACATCTTCCATGGATATCCACATATTTTATGACTTGGCTTTTATTAAACCTCTTGCAACAACCATCACCCAAAAAAATTGGGTGGGAACAAGGACCAATTTTTAAAGAAATAACTATGCCATCTTTTGTATGCTGAATCTACTGAGATTTCAGCACCAGAACTAAATCAAGGGAGACCATAATGTGAAATAAAAATGCTATGAGTTTGCTGACAATATTAAAAACGAAAATACAGGTAGCCCTCCACTTTACAACCATAATTGAGCCCAAAATTTCTGTCGCTAAGTGAGACATTGGTTAAGTGAGTTTTGTCCCACTTTACAACATTTGCAACTGTGGTTAAGTGTATCACTACAGTTGCTAAATTAGCAACAAAATCTTAACGGAATTTGGCTTCCCCATTCACTTTGCTTGTCAGAAGGTCACAAAAGGGGATCACATGACTCCAGACACTGCAATCGTCATAAATATGAGACAGCTGTCAAGTTTCTGTATTTTGAAAACATGACCTTGGGGATGCGGCAATGGTCGTGAGAAAAAACGGCTGTAAGTCACGTTTTTCAGTACCGTTGTAACTTTGAATGGTCACTAAATGAACTGCTGTAAGTCAAGGACTGTCTGTATATAGAATGCCATGTAAATTGAACTTATTTCCTTTTGTTGCAAGTACAATTTTGGTAAAGCTTTAATGTAAAGAAACCTCCAGGCAAATTTAGAAACCTCCAGGCAAATTTTGCAATAGTGATAACAATAAATGTTTTATTAGAAATAGCAAAGCAAAGGACTGAAAGCAGAGAAGAAAATAAAATTCCATCATGGAAACCGACAGCTTGTTTTGTACATATAACTGGTTAGCTGAATACAAGCCCCTCAAATGTATTATTATTTTTGTAGACCTGGAAGTGGCATACAAGAACTAAAGCTTTACACATAATCATTTTATTTGAAAAAGAAGTCTGAGAAGGTGACACTTTTTTTGGTTAGAAACTGAGATAGTCATAAGAGTATGCCGCAGAGTGCCAAAATGTCAAAAAGGCAAATGCTTGATCCAAAATCTTAAATCATTAAATGAAAACATAGCAATAAACTCAGGAAATAGAACTTCAGAAAAACAGATTCTGATTTCAGAATTTTATTGCAAGCTTCTGAACTCAAACGTGATGGCTAGTTATTTTTAGGCAGACCAGATAGGCAGAAAAGCGAACCCAGAAAACAGAAAAAAATAAAAATCAGAATCTTCCTTCCAAATCAACCAGTCAGTTTCAATTCCATCTAAAGGTTTGGCCTCTGTTGAAAAAAAAAATATATTTCTACTCTTCTACTCCCAATCATAGAAGAGCTTCAAGTTCCTAACTGCGTTTCTTACACCACATTGCAACTGGAGTTAAATTGTACAGCACTGATCAATATTCATATTAGGGATCAGGATAAGAAATGTGGGTGTCCTCCTAGACTCACAGCTAAGATTAGAGCAACATCTGACAGCTGTGGCTAGGGGGACCTTTGCACAGGTTCGCCTGGTGCACCAATTGCGACCCTACTTGGATCGGGAGGCTCTCCTCACAGTCGCTCATGCCCTTGTCACCTCACGGTTAGATTATTGCAACGCGCTCTACATGGGGCTACCCTTGAAAAGTATTCGGAGACTACAGTTGGTCCAGAACGCAGCCACGCGAGCTGTCGTGGGTGCGCCTAGATACACCCACATTACACCAATTCTCCACAAGCTGCACTGGCTCCCTATTGGTCTCCGGTCACAATTCAAGATGTTGGTTATTACCTTTAAAGCCCTACATGGCTCAGGGCCAGGTTATCTTCGAGGCTGCCTTCTACCGCATAGCTCCCAGCGACCGATAAGATCCCACAGAGTTGGTCTCCTCCGGGTGCCGTCAGCTAAACAATGCCGGCTGGCGGGCCCACGGGGGAGGGCCTTCTCTGTGGCTGCCCCAGCTCTCTGGAACCAGTTACCTCCTGAGGTCCGGACCATCCCCACCCTATTGGCCTTCCGGAAAGCGGTGAAGACCTGGCTTTTCTGGCAGGCCTGGGGCCGTTGATCTCGCTCTTGTGATCTGGTGAGATCCGGCCATGAATGGCATGAATGAGTTTTTAATGTTTTTAATGTTTTTAATTTTTAAATGTTTTTTTTATAATGATTTTTAAAAATGTATTGTGAGCTGCCCTGAGTCTTCAGAGAGGGGCGGCATATAAATTGAATTAATTAAATTAAATTAAATTAAGAAAATAATAGAGTGGGAAACTGTTAGAGGTCTTCTAGTCCAACCCCTTGTACAAGCAGGAGACCCTATACCATTTCAGACAAATGGTGGTCCAATCCCTTCTTAAAAACCTCCAGTGATGTTTAGTTTCCACCCATTGCTTCTTGTCCTGCCTTCAGGTGCTTTGCAGAATAGCTTGACTCCCCCTCTTCTTTGTGGCAGCCCACCTTGTAAATTTAAGCCAATTGGCACCAAATTTATTATGTTGGGGGTGTTTTGTAACCTAATAGATTTCCTCATAGTGACGCTTTTGTCTCTCCTATATTCATCCAAGGCTCCCTTTGGAGTCTTACCTTATGCCTTTTATACTCTCTGTGTGTGTTTATGATGTGCATTGTACAACTCTATTCAGCTTTTTCACTTTTTATGTCTGGCATACATTTTATGCTTCTTTTATATGACTGTAGCTCATCCCATTATGCTGGTTTATGGCCATCATAAAGACTGATTGATACTCCCAGTTATTCATTTATCAACACACCATTTAGTCAGAAATGGTAGTAACTGTAAAAGGTTGTTGACTAAGACTCTATAAACAAAATAATGAAGGGCGTTTCCAGTAAATCCAGGATGACAAGATGAACTGTTGAGCTGATTAAAGTGGCTCTTACGTTTGTCAACTCTGGCAAACGTAAGAGCCTGGCCTGGCCAAAGCCATCTTGGAGCTTCAGTGCTGCCACATTGGAGCTGAGGGGGGATTAGAGATAGTTGCGGTTTTGTAGCCAACATACAATAAATACTTTCTCTTGGGAACCAAGGACGTCCTCACACCTGGCCCGAGGAAGGAGGAGTGAGGTCACCAGGCAACCAGACAGTGTCTTGATTGGACTATGTGACTGATTGTTTGGGGTTGAGGAGAAACTTTTACTTTTAATTAGGTGAAAACGGCGGGAACCTTCAGAGTCGTTTTTCACCAGATCTGTGCCAATATGATATATCCAATAAAGCTATTCGAGGAATCCACCTGCCTCAGCGTTTTGCTTGCTATGGGTCTATTACTTGGAACCCTGACAATGTTCCTGACACACTTCTATGGGAAAAAAGGGAAAAAAAACATTTGCTCCGTTTTGAATTTTCTTAATTTTTCCACGTCTTTGTATGGAATGTTAAACTTCACGTTACTAATACATAAGGAGACTCCAACAGAACATGTAACACCATTGTTGAGTGATAGGAAGTCATCACCCCTTTAGATCCAGAAACGCTAGTAATTCACCACCTCTAGCTACAATAATTGCAACCAGTGCTTTCTGTAATTGGTGATTAATTTCTGATGGGGTTGTGTAAAGAATTCTGGTCCATTCGTACGTGGCAAATTATTTCATGTCCTTAACTGAGGTTTACTAGCATGAACTGCTCATTTTAATTCCCGTTACGTTTTTGAGAGGCTTAGGTCAGCAAACAAACCAAAAATCCAAAGGAAAAATACTTTTCCACAGAACTGTGTGATCCATATGTTATCACAGTGCTGATAACAATTCAAAATGTAACTATATACAGGTTGACTGAGCCTTCCATCCTTCTGAGGTCAGTAAAATGAGGACCGAAATTGTTGGGGGCAATAGGCTGACTCTGTAAACCGCTTAGAGAGGGCTGTAAAGCACTGTGAAGTGGTATATAAGTCTTATTGCTATTGCTATATGTATTTTATTCCAAATGGGATAATGATGTTGTACTAAGCAGCTTCTAACACAACTAGCATCAGTCTGGAAAAAAAACAAACCACCAGACTTTTTCTCAGCATGGTCAGAGTTATTTAAATAGTGCAAACAGTTTCCCACATTCTCCATTTTAAAACTGCTATAAAACCAAAACTGGTATCAACTATGGGAAGGAGCATACTGCTTCCTTTTCAGCCCTAATCAGATAATTGCTTTCATGACAAATGTTGAAATAGATCTATACTAGTCTCCCTTTATTTCTTTGTCAGCAAAAATAAATAAATAAAAATATATTATAAATAAAACTTTTTTTATAAAGGCAGTGGGATTACTTAGGAAAACTATCACCAGAAGAATATCTATGGAGATTTTCAGTCATGCTTGTCCCAAGGGTGCTTATTTCAAGACAACTTGGAATTTTCTTTGTTTTGCTTCAAGACATTTTGCTTCGCCCCCAAGGAGATTCTTTAGTTCTGAAGAAGAACTGAAGAAGTTTCTCGGATGAGAAGCAAAACGTCTTCAAGCAAAACAAAGAAAGTCCAAGGGTTTTTTTGGGGGAAAGCACCTTTTAGGACAACACCAGAAGATTATGATCTATAGACTGAACAACAGCGGAAACTAATAGGCAAAACCACCATTTTTACAGTTTGGACAATGATTTATTGCTTTTAAAAAAAGGAAATGAAAAAGCCCTTTGATGTTTAAAGAACATCAACTATTTTCTCCATTTCTTTAAATGTCTTTGAGTCAGTGTTGACTCTTGGCAACTGCCTGAACTTGTCCCTGCAGGTTTTTTGACAAGATTTCAGAAGTGATTTGCCATTGCTTCCTTCCTAGGGCTGAGAGAAAATGACTGGTCCAAGGTTATCCAGCTGGCTTTGTGCCTAAGGCAGGACTAGGATTCACGATTTATTCACTGTAAGGTTTAAAAATGTAGGAATTTTGAAACTGATACAGCTATATTCCTCCGTCTGCATGAGGAACAAAAGTCCGGTGCTCCAATTTTTTTTTACCTACCTCCAAATAGACCAGCTACAGTTGAGGGTTCATTGCAGAAATGGGAAGCATTAGGATAAGCTTGTGGGCCACAAAAAGAATCTGATAGAAGCACATGAAGCAGAAGAGCAAAGGAGGAATGTTATGGAAAAAGAAAAGAAAACAGTGCACACTATTATATGGTTAACCAAATATTCAGACACTAAGTTAAGACTATAACTACATGACATCCAACACAGAGAGACAACCTAGGATCTTCTTAAATAGTAAAGATTTTATTCTATCCAAAGACAGACAGAACGTTAAATGTTAACATTTTATATCTCAAAAATAGGAAAAAGTAAAGTGGGAGAGCTGATTACAAATAGTCCTCGACTTACAATAGTTGCTTAATGACTATTCAATGGCACTGAAAAATGTGACTTCTGGCCGTTTTTCAGAGTTATGACCTTTGCCGCATCCCCATGATCATGTGATCAAAATTCAGATGCTTGGCAACTGGTTGATATTTATGATTGTGGCTGTTTCCCAAGGTCATGTGAACCTCTTTTGTGAACCTTCTGACAAGCAAAGTCAACGGGGAAATCAGATTCACTTAGCAACCCGGTTACTAACTTACCAACCCAACGGCAGTGATTCACTTAACGACTGTGGCAAGAAAGGTCATAAAACGGGGCAAAACTCACTTAACAAATGTCTTACTTAACAACAAAAATTTGGGGCTCAATTGTGGCCATAAGTCAAGCAGTGGTGGTATTCAGCCGGTTCTATCTAGTTCGGGCAAACTGGTAGCGGCGGTGGTAGACTCCGCCCACCCGTCCGGATGTAATCACATCCCATTTTTGGCAATCTGTGGATGCATGGATGTCCCTGCACATGCGTGGAGGTGGCACATGCACTCACATTTGTGAACCGGTACCAAAGGTAAGTGAATACCACCCCTAAAGTCAAGGTCTACCTGAAGTAGATAATTATATGGGTGTCTCTAGGGGGTCAGGTTAAAAAAAAAATCAGAATGAACCAACACAAAAGTTAAACTGAAAGTCACAGGTTTGGACACAAATGATTTGGGTGTTACATTTCTCAGATCAGATAGCACTGCATCTTACTTAATTTACTGACCAAAGTCACAAAACGATTACGTGCATCGATGAGAACTCATACCTGAGCAGAATATGAAGTGGTATAGATCACTGGGGAACTCTCTATGGTAGGGCCATTTAGGTGTCTGGCACCACAATATTAATGATTGACTGAAGCAAAGCTTAACATCTTCCAGAGGGAAAAAAATCAATGACAAAAACTAACTGATACGGAGTCAAACAGAGAGAAGACAGAAAGGTAGATGGAAAGGAATGTAACGTAACCCTCTCCCATCATTCACTCATCTTTAAAATTCGATCGTACAGATAGTCCTCAGCTTACAAATTTTTGTTAACGACTGTTCTAAGTTACACTGTCACACCACTGGCCACTTGATGGCAATTCAGGTGCTTGTCAAAATGGTTGCTGCATCTTGATCACAATCTGCAATCTCCCCCAGCTGGCTTCTTGATAAACAAAGTCAATTGGGGAAGCTGGGTTCTGGCTTAACAACAGTGTGATTCACTTAACAACCATGTGATTCGTTTAACAACCATGGTAAAAAACGGTCAAGTCATGCTGGGCACGTGATGTCTTGCCGAAAGACCATATTGCTTAGCGGCCGAAATTCCGGTCCCAATTGGGGTCATAAATCGAGGACTACCTGTACTTAAACTAAATCAGGGGTCTCTAAATTTGGCAACTTTTAAAACTGGTGGACTTGAACTCCCAGAAGTCCTCAGCCAGTCAGCTGAGAAATTCTGGGAGTTGAAGTCCACCAATCTTAAAGTTGCCAAGTTTGGAGATCCCTGAATTAAATCATTGTAGATATGATGAAAGTTGTTCAGAAATGGACTCTTTTTTCCCCTTTCTCTACTGAAAGACTTCAGATTTGTCTAAGATTGACTAATCCCATCAGAGAAAAGAAAAGCCAGCTAGCCAGCCAGTACTTTACCAACAAACATCTCATGAGTTGGTGTCCTAGAAGTGAAAGAAGAAGGATGAACATCAGAGGAGACAGAAAGGTGATCGCTAGATTTTGTGAGGAAAGGATTTAAGTTTGAAATGGCATCGTCGACGGCATCAGGAGTGGATGCGAAAGGATCTGCAACAGTTCAGGTGGAGCAAGAAGGAAAAGGAAGGGGAACCAAATTAGCAGTGCATTAGTATTCAGGAAGAACATAGTAAGCAGATATGACTTAATTGTTTACGGTTCTCAGCTTGCATCCCAGGGGTGGGATTCAGCCGGTTCGGACCAGTTCGGACGAACCAGATGTTAATTTTAATCTGGTTCACCGAACCAATTGTTCCAAGGACTGGCTGACCCCACCCACCTTGCCCCACCCCTCCCAGGAGTCTCCACATGGCCCGCTTTGGATAAGTGCAGGATGCGCACGGAGGCTCTGGGAGGGCGAAAAACGGGTCTACCGGAAGTCCAGAAATGGGCCTGTTTCCAGCCTCTGTTTTTGCCCTCCTGGAGGCTCCAGGAAAGCCTCTGGAGCCTGGGGAGGGCGAAAAACGGGCCTATCGGAAGTACCAGAAGTCCAGAAATGGGCCCATTTCCAGCCTCTGGAGAGCCTCCGGTGCCCGGGGGTGGCTGTTTTCGCTTTCCTGGAGGGTTGATGAAAGCCTCTGGAGCCTGGGGAGGGGAAAAACACACACACACACACACACGCTGTGGTGCAGGAGGCCGAGTAGGCCATGCCCCCCCCCCAGCAACCAGGCAGTGAACCCATCCCTGTTGCATCCAGATGATACACGGGGCACGTTTGATAGATTAAATTAGTCTGGCTAATGGCATGCAATAAGTCTTCATCCTCGATCTACATCATGGCCTGAATAAAAATCAGCAACTCTTTTATAATGGGCAGAATGGCTGTTATATCTAGTTAAGTGGAATATTAAGCTACAATTATGAGTTTCCAACACTGGTTAGTAGAAGATGTGACCACTCTGGTTTGCATACTATGCATTCATATTAATCAAACACAGGGTACTGTACAGATAGTCCTCGACTTTCAACAGCTCATTTAGTGACTGTCTGAAGTTACAACAGCACTGGAAAAAGTGACTGATGACCATTTTTCACACTTATGACCACTCCAGCATCTCCATGGTCAGGTGATTTTACATTTGGATGCTAGACAACTGGTTCACATTTATGACAGTTGCAGCATCCCAGAGTCCCCTTTTGTGACCTCCTGACAAGCAAAGTCAATGGGGAAGTCAGATTCACTTAACAACTAATTGTTGTTAATTTGCTAATTGCTAATCACTGCAGTGATTCGTTTAAACAAATGTAGCAAGGGAAGTCGAAAATGGGGCAAAACTCACTTAACAAATTTCTCACTTAGCGACACCAATTCTGGGCTCCATTGTGGTCATAAGTTGAGGACTACCCGTACAAGCATTGTCTACTAAACGAAAGCAATTTATTTTGAAAATCAAACATCTTAACAAGTTTACTATTTTGTCTGGGTTTTTTTTTTCATACAGATAAACAGCTATGCTTTTTTTCCCTGAGACTGCATGACTAGCCACCATCGTTGTTCAGTAATTCTGGGAAATGATTTTAAGAGCTGCAAATGGATGCTGTGTTCATAACCCCATGTGCTCTGAATCATGCCTTTTGTCTTCAAATCAAAATAGCTATCCTGATCAAGCTAAATTAGTTAATTTGTTCAGTGTATATATATATACAGGTCTCTTCAGAGTCCGGCTCAGCTCCTGATTACTTCATGAACATATTTTTGTGATTTCCGTGACAACAATATTGAAGTGATTTGCACTGCTCTTTTCGTGCATTTTTTTTTTCAAACTTTCCAGTCTAGTTTATAGCCTAGGGATTTCCTGAGTCTCCCACTCAAGCACTAATCAGGTCTGACCATGCTTAGTTTTTCAAAGTTGATTGAGACTGGCTAGATGTTATCTCCCAGCTGAGCTAGAACACTGCAAAAGTTTCCTTTCGTTGCTATATACAGTTATCTGTTTAACCTAAAAGGTAAAGGTAAAGGTTCCCCTCGCACATATGTGCTAATCATTCCCATCTTCTCTAAGGGGCGGTGCTCATCTCCATTTCAAAGCCGAAGAGCCAGCGCTGTCCGAAGACATCTCCATGGTCATGTGGCCGGCATGACTAAACGCCAAAGGTGCACCGAACACTGTTACCTTCCTACCAAAAGTGGTCCCTATTTTTCCACTTGCATTTTTTACGTGCTTTCGAACTGCTAGGTTGGAAGAAGCTGGGACAAGTAACGGGAGCTCACCCAGTTACGCGGCACTAGGGATTCGAACCGCTGAACTGCCGACCTTTCGATTGACAAGCTCAGCGTCTTAGTCACTGAGCCGTGTCCCTTTATTTAACCTATTTAACCTAGACATTTACTAAAGGCCCTACATGGCTTAGGCCTGGGATATTTGGGGGACCATCTGCAGCCAGCAGCAGCTTCCCATCGCCTGGTGCGTTTCCACAGAGAGGGCCTCCTCAGGGTGCCGTCGGCCAGACAGCGTCGGTTGGCGACCCCCAGGGGGAGGGCTTTCTCTGTAGGCGCACCTACCCTTTGGAATCAACTGCCCCTGGAGCTCCGGGTGGCCCTCGACCTCCGCTCTTTCCGCCACGACCTGAAAACGTGGCTGTTTTGTTTGGCCGGCCTGGACTGATGTGGTTTTAATTCTATTTTAATTTTAACTTGTTAGTCTTAATTGTACTTTTAACTGTTAAATTATAAGATTTGGATTTAATTTTTTAACTTTTTATTAGATGTTTCTTAACTGTTGTGAGCTGCCTTGAGTCTGGCTGGAGATAGGGCGGCATATAAATCTCATAAATCTCATAAATCTCATAAATCTCATAAATCTCATAAATCTCATAAATAAATAAATAAATAAATAAATAAATAAATAAATAAATCCTAAGCAAATCTCAAAAAGCTTCAAAAATGAAGTAAGAAATGGAATCGATCTATATGGTTTCTAAGAGTCAACAGTGACTTGATGGGACTGGATTACCAGTCAATCAATAAATGGAAAGGGAATGCCAGCTCTTCAAGGTGGAGGTACGTGGAAGGAAAGTCCCAGAGTCAACTTGTACTTTGGATTTTTGCCATCTGTGCATGCAATTAATCTTTGTCTACTCTCATATCAGTGTGCTAGATACTGAACTGATATGTCCAACACAAGCACCTTTTGTTTGAAACTGTACGATGGTACTGTTGTCATTCATAAAGTCTATTGTACAACCAGCTTCTATTGTCAGATAGAACACTGATTCGAGTCTTGCCTCTCCTTAAAGATTAACAAATGTACCAATCACTCTGAAGATTAGGGCCCGTTTTATGAACTCTATGAAATATTCTTCTCAGGTACTGTTAGAAGACACCCTGGTTGAAATGGCAAGTTTCTCTCCATCACAGGCCATCACCGTTCATGTTTTCAACATTACCTCTTTCAAATACTTTATACAGCGATCAGAGAACCCTGATATACTATTTGAGATTAAAGGCAAGTAAACCAGCAGCTCATTCTGATCCTTAAGGGTTTTCGATACGAATTCCACAGAGCTAATTCATTCATTCAGCGATATTCGTTCCTCCACCTCCTAACATTCTGAGTGGCTCATAGTATAATATTTCTTATTTTATCCTGTTGGCTTATAAACTTCGATGGGTTATCAAAAGAATAATAATATCAAAGCAAAATAAGCCTCTTTCTAGTCTTTTTAAACTTTGGCCACCTAATGAGAAGGAAGGACTCACTGGAGAAGAGCCTAATGCTGGGAAAGATTGAGAGCAAACGAAGAAGGGGATGACAGAGAATGAGGTGGCTGATGGAGTCACTGAAGCAGTCGGCATGAGTTTAAATGGACTCCAGAGGATGATAAAGGACAGGAAGGCCTGGAGGAACGTTGTCGATGGGGTTGCGATGGGTCGGACAGGACTTTGCAATTAACAACAACAAAAGTCTTTTTAAAGGCTGGAGATCAATTTTCTCGGTTCAACATGGAGATTAAATGCAGGTAACGGAAAAGCAAGCCTCAAGTTGTGAGATTTTTATCTTTTAGCTTTCTCCTCTATGAACAAAATTGCAAACAGCAAACCTTCTAATGCCATCTAGCAAGCATTTCTAACTTTAGCTTCCAACATCTATGGAGATTCTCAGTGATACAGGTCATGGTTGTTCCTAAGGTGCTTTTTTCAAGAGGCAACTGGACTTCCTTTGCTTTTCCTTGAAAACGTGTTTCCCTTCTCATCCAAGAAGCTTCTTCAGTTCTGACTCAATCTGACTCCATTCACAGGTCAGAACTGAAAGCTTCTTGGATGAGAAGCGAAACGTCTTCAAGGAAAAGCAAAGAAAGTCCAGTTGCCTCTTGAAAAAAGCACCTTTGGTTCAGCTCCCAATCACAATTCTCAGAGCAGAAATGAACTCTCCAAAGCTGTCTGTGCCTCTTCCAAAATGGGGGCTCAGGCCCTCAGAGGTTCCTGTTGAATTATACTTTCAGCATGATAGAAAGAAAAAAGGGGAATAATCCCTATTAAATGCATTGAAGAAATTTTAAAATTAATTGAAATAAAATCTATTTTCATCCAGAGCTTCTCCATTTCTTCCACATACTGCTTTCAAGGCCAAAAGCAAGGCCAACTTTCCGCCAAAAGGCTACACAGCTTTCCCCAAATTTTTGTTCTCCAGGTGAGTTAGACTTCAACTTCCATAATTTTCTGTGAGCATAATCCTAGGTCCATTCTAGCTCAGGATTATGGGGTAGGTGATAGAAGACAAAGCTGAACATGTGCATCAAATGACAGATTGAGTAAAAACCTTACTGTGGTTTATCATTTTCTCTAGGAAAATCCTCAGAACTATAATTATGGCCTTCATACAGATTTTCTTCCATGTACTTAACAATTTTAGACAGAGTGCTACATTGGCTATCACAATAAAAGCGGGGGGGTTGCTTCAGCCCCCTCCCCTTTTAATGAACAGCTACTATAGAAACATGGTTACTCCGATTCATACCATATAATACACTACAGCTTAAAGCGCATAACAATCTCATTGCAATGTGAAAGGCAGATCAGATAGAAAAAGCAAGCAGGATAAAGAACTGCATTGTTATTTAGGAAAAAAAAGAAGATAGATTAAAGAGGAAATGAAATCCTAACGTAAGGAGCTTTTAATATTCTCTCTACCTTCCACAATTCCCTTCAAACAGCAAAGCAGCAAATACAAAACAGAATCATGATGTTTACAGTTTTTTTTTTTAATTCTTAAAACTCTACAATATCAATAATGGCAGAAAGCGAAGAGGAACTAAAGAGCCTCTTGATGCGGGTGAAGAAGGAGAGTGCAAAAGTTGGCTTGAAACTCAACATTAAGAAAACTAAGATCATGGCATCCAGCCCTCTCAATTCCTGGCAAATAGATGGGAAAGAAATGGAGGTAGTGACAGATTTTATTTTCCTGGGCTCCAAGATCACCGCAGATGGGGACTGCAGCCAAGAAATTAAAAGACACTTGCTCCTGGGGAGGAAAGCTATGGCAAATCTAAAAAGCAGAGACATCACCCTGCCAACAAAAGTGCATATAGTCAAGGTTATGGTTTTCCCAGTTGCAATGGATGGCTGTGAAAGTTGGACCATAAAAAAGGCTGAGTGCCAAAGAATTGAGGTCTTTGAACTACGGTGCTGGAGAAGGCTCCTGCGAGTCCCTTGGACTGCAAGGCGATCCAACCGGTCAGTCCTAGAGGAGATCAACCCTGACTGCTCTTTGGAAGGCCAGATCCTGAAGATGAAACTCAAATACTATGGCCACCTAATGAGAAGGAAGGACTCACTGGAGAAGAGCCTAATGCTGGGAACGATTGAGGGCAAAAGAAGAAGGGGACGACAGAGAACGAGGTGGCTGGATGGAGTCACTGAAGCAGTCGGCGTGAGCTTAAATGGACTCCAGAGGATGGTAGAGGACAGGAAGGCCTGGAGGAATGTTGTCCATGGGGTCGTGATGGGTCGGACACGACTTCGCAACTAACAACAACAACAACAAAATCAAGTTCATATTCAAGATTTTATTCCTGCAGAGAATTCTGCTCTTTTTTTTTTTTTTTTTTTTTTTTTTTTTTTTACAATGGCTTAGTCTGTTGACTGCATTTTTAATGAGGAAAAACTTTTAAGATTTTCCTGGAAAAGCATTGTGGAAAAGCTACATCTAATTCCTTTACTAGTTGGGAAACAATATGAATGTCACTTTGAGTTCCTGATGGAAAGGCAAATGCAAAAAATAAATAAATATGGGACATAATATGTTTACAACAAATGGTTTCACGAATAATAGACTATGTGGCTGAAAAACTTTCATATGAAATAACAGTCCACAAAGAGCCTAAGTTTAGCATCCTAAAATTGGATTTTGAAAGGATCAACCCTTATATAGTATAGGGAACCTTCCTGTTTTTACCATACTTCGAAGTGTTTCTACAAATAATCTTTTTTCTATTCATAGACTGAACCCAGACTGAAACCTACTTATTACTCTTGTTAAAGCCAATCTAACAGTTCAAGCTGTACTCCCTCTGGTTTGATGCAAAAATGAAGACTAATCATTACTGGGAAACGGAGATGGGAAAGATGGGCGAAAGAAGATACCAGTAACACTTTTATATCTTAGAATAGAATTGTAATGAGCTAAGCGTAACTTCCTTAAAAGTGCCTCTTACGTGCCATTCTCTTGAATTGTTTTAAAATTGTTTTATTGAAGTCTGACAGACGCCTTCTCAAATTTTAATCTATAAATGTAGGTATCTAAACACCAACATACATATTCCAGTCTCTGCTTAATCCTGGCTAAATTAAGATCAATCACTTCCTAAAGCACCAGTACAACTGAATCCAGAGCACACAGTTTGGAGACTGGAAATAAGCTGACATGATGCTAGTTTGTTTTTGCTTTTCTTATTAGCTATATATTTTGTCCTGCTATTGAAATCCAACCCGTATTTGCAAATATTGCTCGAAAAACAGAGGCAAATCAGTCGATTATGGATGTTGCTCGAGACTTACACAACACTGCAGCCCAATAAAATAAATAGCAATTCAATAATTGTGATGGAAATTCAAAACAAAACTCGTTCTGATCCATGAATTTTTAAGGCTTTAAAGAAATACGTGACCCACACGTTTAGAAGTATTAAAATAATGACTTTTTATCAACCAAATACAGCAGAGATTGTGAATTTTTTTTATCAAGAGTAAGGGTGGCTAAGTAATAATCACAACAAAATCGCTTACCTCCCCAGGTTCCTCCCACTTGTGGTGCGGAGGATATCGGATGCACACCTGGGTGAAAAGCTGGCTGTAAATCAAGCAAGTCATTTGGCAGCTTTGATGAACTACAGAAACAACAACACACACAAGAGCATCGTAAATATTTAAACAACAGTGCCATTGTTCCATTTAAGAACCTCTTCAGAACAGCCCTTGTACTGAACACACCCAGACTGGTGCATGGATACAGAATTCGCTTCCTGAGAAACCAAAACCAGAACTTAAAAGAGGCAGTTTATCCAATTCAAGGAGGCTGCCATGTCCAAAGGAAACTTTCCCTCATAGTTCTATGTTACAGAATAGCATCTTAGTATTCCCTCTGGACCAAAAACCCTCTTCCTGCAACGTACTTCAGGGTTGAGGAATGGTGCTGGAGAAACAGGGCCATTATGACCTCTTATTATTTATTCATATCCCACTTTTATTATTATTTTTTTACAAATTACCTGGGGAACCTATCCAATGCACCTTCTGCCTCCTGTTCTGCCTCTACCACAGCAACCCTGTAAGGTGGATTGGGCTGAGAAATTGTGATCAGCCCAAAGTCATCCGGCTGGTTTACAGTTCGTCTGTCTCAAAGTTGCTCTGACACTAGAACAGTGTTGGCGAAACGGGAGTGCCGGAAACCGGAACAGCAACTCCCCGGAGCACACGCGCAGGAGCGCCACAAACCAGAAGCTGAGCTTCCTGGCGTACGCATACGTGCCAGGGAGCTGCTCTTCCAGTTTCTGGCGCTCCTGCATGCGTGAACACCGTCATCAGACCCCGGAAGAGCAACCGGCAACAGCTGGCGTGCCCACAGAGATGGCTCTGCATGCCACTTCTGGCACGCAGGCCATAGATTCGCCGTCACTGCACTAGAAAGAATTTGACAAATTAGCACTTGGCAAAAGAGCTCTTCTGAATCTTACCTGTTTGAAGAGCTGGGTGTGGAAAAAATATCGATAGCTGGGGTGGTCATTATACTTCCTGCAGCATTAGACACAGGGGATGAGGCTGTGGTTAAAGATGGGTGAGGTTTCTTTGCAAGTTCTTTTAGACGCTGTTCCTAGTGGAAAAATAAAGCCAGAATAAAAAAAATAAATAAATCAGGTGATATGATGCTCAAGAACAAGTCATTTTTGGCTTCAATAATACATGAAATAAACAAAGGCCTAAGCAACCTGTTTTTGATCACCACCAGAAACACAACCCTGTTAAAACTCCCCAAGGGATAAGCATGAAATACTATTCAAGCATACATACATTATTACTGTTCTACACTGGTTTATAATAACCTTGTGCATGAAACTCTTATGGTTTCAAACAGGAGGCTGCAAAACGTTTTCCAACTGTCTCGAGCTCAAAAAGAGGCTGTTATACTTCAGTAGGCTTTTGAATTTTCACAGCTGAAACAGTTTGATGCTAAATGTTTTGCCTACTGCTGTTTCAAACAACGAGTTTGAAGTGGATATTATAAATACTGCGGCATTTATACATCATTTCCCAAACAACGCTGCTGTTCCTAAATACTTTTGATATTGAAAATAATCTACCTTGTCGACTGGTATGGAGTTTTTTTTCAAGCTGAGTTCTTGGGAACTTGAACGAGTTCCACAGAATAGAAAAAAAAAAATCTCTATGAGGAATTAAAGGGGTGTGTGTGTATGTATGTGTGTGCATGCGTGTGTGTGTGTGTGTGTGTGTCTTTCTGCAAAGGAAAAGACTAAGGGGAGAAAAAATCACATCTCTGCAAGAGGGTAATGGGAAAAAAACTCCACAAGGAATGGGGAAGAGAACTTCAAATGCCTTCAACCATCTACTCCCATCTCAAAACTGTTCTTGACATCTCATTTATCACAACATCAGTGTTAGCAAGTGTAGGGGTGGGCTGCTGGGGGTTCGCAGGGGTTCAAGAGAACCTCTAGCTAAGATTCTGTGCAGTTCGGAGAACCCCCAAATCCCACTCCTGGCTGGCCCCACCCCGCCCCTCCCAGGAATCCCCACGCAGCCTGTTTTGGATGCAAGTAAGTGCAGAGTGCGCGGGGAGGCTCGGGGAGGGCGAAAAACAGGCCTACTGCAAAATTATTTATAATGACTGGCTGTAAGGATACACCGCAGGGGGAGGGAAAATTGGAGAGAGCCATTCTTTAGTATCACTAGTGGGATAACTCTGCTTTCCATTTCTAAGTCTATTGCCAATTTCAAATACTGGTTTACTATCTGTATTAAGCTACATATGGTTTGTAAATTGGCTTTTGTGTTCTGAGGATGAGAATTTTGGAATATTCCCTCACATATTCCCTTGCTGTTGGTATGCTATCTGAGGATGAGGGAAACTGAAGTCCCAATCATTGACAGTAGGATTTTTCAAAGTGTACTTGATGAGATTTCATGAGAAACTATAGTAGAGAGTGCAACCAGATTTTTTTATCAGTGGCATTTTGCATTCTGATCAGGTGTCCTGGGCATTAATAAAAAAAAAAAAAACTGGTTCCCAAACTTGAAAAGGTATCCATTCAGCCCTGCTCTGGAAACAGCGAAGGACTGTCCGGCATGCCTCTGCCAGCAAACAGAGCTCAGGAGGGCCGAAAACAGACTCCCGGGTGGGCTGCAGGAGCCCCCCCCAGCCCCATTTTCACTGACAAGAGGGCTATCAAAACAAACTAAAAACAAAACAAAATGAGGAATGCTTCCCCTGTTGCAAATGAGCATCCAGGAATGGACAAGAAAGGAGAAAAGACAAAGAAAAAGAAAAAGAAGGAAAAACAGGAAGAGAGCAAGGAAGGAAAAATAAAGGAAGAGGAGAAGGAAGAAGAAAGGAGAATGAAGAGGGAAGAAAGAAGAAAAGGAAGGAAGGAAGGAAGGAAGGAAGGAAGGAAGGAAGGAAGGAAGGAAGGAAGGAAGGAAGGAAAATTATAATGAGAGGGAGGGTCTGAGGGAAGTCCTTAACACTTGGCCACCACAGGTGCCTCTGACATGGTGACGTCGAGTTGGCTATGCGCCCCCCTCCCCCACAGGTCAAACACTACCCTGATGCGGCCCTCAATGAAAGGAAGAGCCTGGTCTAAAGGAAGAAAAAAACACCAACCTTTAAAGCTTTTAAACGGGCCTGTTCTTCCTCCAGTGCAGCTTGTTTTTCCCTTTCATCGACTTTGGTGAGAGAGAGGCCAGTGCTTGCGAGGGAAGAAACAGCATTGGAAAGCGTGGTGGCCCTAAGAAAATGTGACAATAGGAAACAGACTGTTATATACTGCAGATAGGAAAAAGGGATTCTGCTGTACTTCATTTATTCAGCATTCAAAATGCTGAATAAATGAAGTACCTACTTCATGGGGTACTTATAGTAGGTCCTACCAGATGGACCTACTGTAGCCTAGGCTTTTCTGCCTGAATCCCAAAAGATTGGGATTTATACTTCTGGAGATCTTAATTTTTACAAAGATTATGAAAGAAGCAACAAACAATACATTTATTAATATTTCCTTCAAACGCAATGCTGGAACTGAAGTTTAATTACATTTTATACTAGATTAATAGACTGGTTATCGATTAGGCTTTGTTCATTCCCAATTATGTGCCTCACAGGCATGACTTATTCAAGACAACACAAGGCTTCAGGGGGATTAAACAGGGCGATATCACCACTCCACTTTATATACCTTGTTTTGTTTGGCTTATATGCAATAAATTATGGAAGTTTTAATAGCCATTATGGTGCTGGAGTAACCTGAGGAGACCAGTTTCTTGTACACCCTGAGACGTGAACATTCATAGGGTGCATATCGACCAGTTACTTGCAGTCAAACCTATCCCAAAGATTTACTGCTGTTGGGAACGATGATGAGCCACTTTTTCCTAGAGTAAACAGGGACTATTAATCTTTCTTCCCCTTTTCTACCTCCCCTCCCCCTTTCCCCTTCTCCTAGGAATGTTTTTAATTACCATATTTTTCGGAGTATACGACGCACCTTTTTGCCCCAAAAAAGAGGGTGAAAATCTGGGTGCATCTTATACTCCGAATGTAGCCCCGCCCAGCTTCTCAAACGGAGGTTTCAGAGGCTGAAAAAAGCATCGGAAAAGAAGCTTCAGAAAAAAAGCCCCCAAACAGAGCTTCAGGGGCTTTTTTTCTAAAGCTCTGTTTCGAAGGCTTTCAGAGGCAGGAAAAAACGTTTTTTTCTGAAATGGAATTTCAGAAGTTTCAGAGGCAGAAAAAAAAGCACAAAAAAAAAAAAAAGCAAGGCAGAGAGCTCATAACCAAGGAACCTGTTGCTAAAATTCACCTCTGGGAGCAGCTGATTGGAGGTATTCCGGGAGGCCGATCCACCTACCAATGAGCTTTTTTCTTATTTTTCTCCCCAAAAACTAAGGTGCGTCTTATACTCCGGTGCGTCTTATACTCCAAAAAATACGGTAACTATTTTGGTCCCAGTAGTGCCAAAGGGGAAAAATCGGAAAGATAAGAATTGTGTCACTCCAAGTGGTAAAGTAGAGATGTCTTATATAAGTGTGTATCAGGAGTTTAGTAAAATAATCAGCAACCAGGGCTCTGAAATAGCAATTACTCTATATCACAAGCAGGAAAGCAATGCTAAATATTTTGCTTAATAAAGACAATGACTGAAGAATAAAATCAGCCAGAGGTATTTCCTGCAAAAGTCGCTGAACCTTCTCTTCAGGAAGAATTATTCAATGCAGACATAAGCAGACACAAAATTCCACTTTTTTAAAGGGAAAATAGTATCCAGCACTAACACGCTATTAGCAATTTCGTCTTCGTTCCGCCATCCTTTTGTAGGAAATCAAAATTAAAACCCAGGAGGATCACTACCGATACGGAAGCACAACAGTAAACTATAGTGACCATGTGCAGAAGCTGTTTCTAGACTACACTATTTCAGATGTCCCAAAGGTGTTTTTTCAAAAGGCAAGTGGACTTTCTCTGTTTTTCCTTGAAGACATTTCACTTCTCATCCAAGAAAACTTCTTTAGTTCTTCAGAGAACTGAAGAAGCTTCTTGGATGAGAGGCAAAATATCTTCAATGAAAAACAAAAAAAATGTCCACTTCCCTTTTGAAAAAGCACCTTTGGGACAACCATGACATTGATATTTGGGAATCTCCATAGACACCATTTCTGAGTTTCTGTTTAAGATGTCCACAAAACCTCTTTATATATACAAACACGAGGACTGAGGCTGGTTTTGCCCTCTAAGGGAGTGTCACATATAATTTTCCATTTGTTGTTACAAAGCAGAGCAGCTGGTGTCAAATTTTGTCAGGCAAAGTAACTGGCTACAAAAATCATCAAAATATACAAAGCATATCCGAAGAAGCTGGCATGCTACCCAATGCCCAGTTGGCTACAAAAAGCCACCGGCACATACCTGCTAGCAGCGGTGGAATCTTTGATTTTCTTTCCTTCCAAAGAGCCCAGGTGCTGTTCTAAAGCATCCAGAAGACTACTTGGTGCCTACAAGACAATTCATCAATTGGTTAGAAAATCCAAAACATTTAATGTCAACCTTCCCAGCCTCAAGTCTGTGGACATTTGTAAATTGTGGTGGTGCAGTGGGTAGAATGCAATATTGCAGACAAACTCCGCCCACTGCCAGGAGTTCGATCTTGACCGGCTTAAGGTTGACTCAGCCTTCCATCCTTCTGAGGTCAATAAAATGGAGACCTAGATTGTTGGGGGCAATAGGCTGACTCTGTAAACCACTTACAGAGTGCTGTAAAGCACTGGAAAGCGGTGTATAAGTCTAAGTGCTATTGTTGCTGTAAATTCTTGAAGATCTGGGTTGTTCCCTGGGAAATGACAAGCCTGTTTTTATGATTGTGTATTTTTTTATGGTACAGAAATGACCAAAAACATAACAAAAACTAATGGGGAAAAAACATTAAAAGCATTAAAAACCATTTAAAAACCATAAACATAATCTTCAGGATTATTAGTTGTGTAACCCTATACTTGCTGCCTAATTGTAATTGCAAGATTGGCAGCAATATGAAGTCATATCATCATTCTCCAGTGATTAAAATATATTAAGTAGCATGTAGGATTCCATTATAATGTCAGACACAGATTAAAAAGCGATCATAAATTTAAGAAAAAAGCAGATAAAGTGGTACACTTAAGAACTGGCATTTATTCCATATTCCAAGAATACAATTTTAAAGCCGCTACTACTTTAAGCCAAATCAGTATATTAATTACTGTAAATCTTTTGTCATCTTTCCTTGGTTCTTGGCAATCATGTACTGTACTGAGGTATTTTTCTTAGCTTAATACGAAAATTCAAAATATGATTTACATTCAAGAACACAGCACTTTAAGGAAAAAATTAAAAATAAATATATCTCCACCTCTCTCACCATGGTAACTCTATGTGGCAACAAAGGTTTAAAACAAAACAAAAATATCAATAGCTTAAAGCCACAAAACATAAACCAAGAGCAGGAAAAATGGCAGACAAGAGTAAAAACTATCAAACCCCCCCATCTTATCAAGGATCAACCCTGAGGAATGTAAAAATTGTCTGTGCAAAAGCTGAACCATGGGTAAAACTGCAGATTTTAAACTCACGGTTTTTACACCAAAATACTTCTCCATTCTATAAGTATGATGAAAAACCAATACATTAGAAATTACATCAAAATTGTCTTTTTGACAACTTCAGATGGCATGTACAACCAAGATAATAATTAATCATAATGATTTACCTGAGAAAGATCTGGTATGTCTCCTCTGTCTATCCCCACTTGCTGCAAGAAAAAAAAGATTTAATGAGATAAAGGCCCCAGCTACATTTGGCTAAAAACAATGAAGGAAGTTAATTGTTGTTTATAACATCATAAAAGAAGGATGGTTGACACAGTGAACAGAATTAGAGGGGGGAAATGTTTCAGATGAAGAACCTGTATCTGTAATCCCTATTGTAGTGCACTGGAATATATTACAGTATACTACAATTAATATATAATGTATTATGAAATACAGATAGTCCTTGATTTACGACCACAATTAAACCCAACATTTCTGTTGCTAAGCGAGACAGTTCAGTGAGTTCTGCTCCATTTTATGACCTTTCTTGCCACAGTTATTAAGTGAATTGCTGCAGTTATTAAGTTAGTACCAGGGTTGTTACGTGAATCTGGCTTCCCCATTTGACTTTGCTTGTCAGGTGGTCGCAAAAGGGGATCACATAACAGTAGAACACTACAACCGACATAAATATGAGTCAGTTGCCAAGTGTCTGAATTTTGATCATGTGACCATAGAGATGCTGCGATGGCCGTAAGTGTGAAGAATGGTCATAAGTCAGTGCCATTGTAATTCTGGTCACTAAACAAATTGTTGTAAATTGAGGACTATCTCTAATACACTACAACTACACTACACAACCACTAGTGTACATGCTGACAACTACAAATCTATTGTAGTCTTGAAAGTTCTACTATCCATTACATTTAATATTTTTAACAGATTGCATTAAAGATAAAAAATATCTTTAACTCATCAAAATAATAAAAAGGTGGACTTTTTGTGAGCATGACAATTTATTTTAAGCAAACAGGCACGTTCAGATTAAAAACCCAATGGATCCTGGAGCTATAATACTAGCGGAACTGCGAATGTACACATTTCTTCAGATTGCTGCTCTGAGGTATAACCTACAAAAAACTGGGAAGAAATAACAGATGGGGCAAAAAGCATTTTTCTTCTCTTTTTTTCTTTTCTCCTTTCCTTTCCTTTCCTTTCCTTTCCTTTCCTTTCCTTTCCTTTCCTTTCCTTTCCTTTCCTTTCCTTTCCTTTCCTTCTTTCCTTCCCTTTTTCTTGCCAAGCCTCTTTTCCAGAGAATGGTTAAACAACTCAGGAAGAACATTTTAAACTCCCTGACAATCTGCTTTGCATTCATTAGATTCCCCAATGAAAAAAAATCTTCTGCAAATCCCACCATGCTACCATTAAACAGCAATTGAAACATCTGTTTTTTTGTTTTTAATGGTGTGGCCCTTTATTGTGGCGGACGGAAGTTTGCAAGCCCCTTCGCGGCCGTTAGGAAGGACGACAAACCATGTTATTCCAATGATGAATTTTCAGTGTGAATGATGGCGCTGACTAACATGTTCATTGTTAAGAGCCTGACCGTAATCATTACTATGATGGTTTACTTCTTCTTGGTCAAAAGCCTTCTCAGTGGCTTGGAAATGGGACATCATGGTTTTGAAATGTGGGTACAGGTAGTCCTTGACTTATGACCACAACTGAGCCCAAAATTTCTGTTGCTAAGAGTAACATTTGTTAAGTGAGTTTTGTTCCATTTTACGACCTTTCTTGCCAACGTTTATTAAGTGAATCACCGTGGCTGTTAAGTTAGTCATGCGGTTGTTAAGGGAATCTGGCTTCCCTGTTGACGTTGCTGGTCAGAGGGTTGCAAGAGGGGATCACGTGACCCCAGGACACTGCAACCATCATAAATACGAGTCAGTTGACAAGATTTTGATCTTGTGACCGCGGGGATACTGCAACGGTCATTAAGTGTGAAAAATGATCATAAGTCACTTTTTTCAGTGCCATTGTAACTTTGAATGGTCACTAAATGAACTATTGTAAGTGAAGGGCTAACTGTATAAATAATAAATATGCAAAGAAATTGGTAGGATGGATATTTTTAATTAATTAATTAATTCTGACAAATTGAATCAATTCCTTGGGGTGAAAAAAGACAACTTTTCTCTAGCAATAGAGACTCAGAAAAAATTTAACAAAAGATCTTTTGCAGTTTCACCTTCTGCCTTTCTGGGCTATCACTCAAGAACAGAATTCTAAATAAAATTATTAAGCCTTTTCATTGCAAAAATGGTCCCCGTAAGGAAAAGGGACCTGCAGACAGATACTGCTTTTGACAGCCCATAACTTGGATCTCGGGGAACAGGAGATGGGAGATCAAAACTGTAAGGGGATATGCATTTTATTCTTATCACCCACACCTCCTTTTGTTCTATAAAATTACTTTACTTTACTTCGTTGTCATTGCACCTTGTTCAAGAAAATTAAATGCCATCTTCAGTGTACATTATAACTATAAAAATAAAAACACAAAAGACACATCCTTCACATTCTATATAATTGAATTGGAAACCCGATATTGCATTAATATTGCATTAATATTGCACTATACCATAGAATTCAATATAGTTAGTGCCCTGGGATAGAAGCTATTTTTCAGCCTATTTGACCTTGTTTTTATAATCCTGTACCGTCTGCCAGATGGCAACAGTTTTTTAAAAATGGTGCCCGGGATGAGATGGATCTTTAAGAATGTTTTGAACTTTCTTAAGGCAGTGGGAGCTATAAAGCTCTTCCAAAGAGGGGAGCAGGCAACCAATGATCCTCTGGACAATTTATTTATTTATTTATTTATTTGATTTGATTTGATTTGATTTCTATACCGCCCTACTCCCGAAGGACTCAGGGCGGTGCACAGCCAAACAATAAAATACATACATACAAAATTTAAAAGTGGAATTAAAATCAAATTAAATAGTTTTGGCCCAGACAAATTAAAACCCCAATCAATTTAAAACCAATTTTAAAACTTAAATATATAAAATACTAAAAAATATTAAAAATTAAAAATCTTTTATAAAAGAGGGAGAAAATTAGGCCAGGCCCGCCTGGTGAAATAAAAAGGTCTTTAAAGCGCGACGGAAGGTGCGCAGATCCGGGATCCTCCGTATCTCCGGGGGGAGCTCGTTCCAGATAGTAGGTGCCTCCACAGAGAAGGCTCTCACAGACAATGACATTAACCCGGTGGTAGTTAACAAAATTCTACCAGAAGTTTACATATAACGCCTGAACAGCAGTTACCTCACCCAACCAGTGTAGAGTTATCAAATTTCTTTGCAAAAGAAGCTATGTTCTGATAACAGTCTTCTCATGTAATACAAGTAAAGACAAGGTACTTGGGAGGAATACCAATTGTAAAAGATGCATTCGGTTAACCCAGATGCCCCCAAACTTGGCAGCTTTAAGACTAGTGTTATTTCTGGGAGTTGAAGTCCACAAGTCTTAAAGCTGCCAAGTTTGAAGACTTCTGGGTTAACATATGATCTTTCCAACAGTTTTGTACCTATCTCAGAGATCAACCGAGTATTTTAAGCAGAGGTGTACAGCTAGCCTTCAACGCATGACCATAATTGAGCCCAACATTTCCGCTGCTAAGCAAGACAGCTATTAAGTGAATTTGGCCCCATTTTATTACTTTTCTTGTCGCAATTGTTTAAGTGAATCATTGCAGCTGTCAAATTAGTAACGTGGTTGTTAAGTGAATCTGACTTCCCCATTGACTTTGCTTGTCAATGCTTGAAGGTCACAAAAGGAGATCACGTGACCTTGGGACACTGTAACCGTCATAAATACAGGCCTGTTGCCAAGCCTCCTAGTTTTGATCATGTGACCACAGATATGCTGCAATGGCTGTAAGTGTGAAAAACTGTCAGAAATCCATTTCCCCCCCCCAGTGCTGTCGTAAGTCTGAATGGTCACTAAACAAATGGTTGAGAACCGAGGACTGTCTGTAATCTGACTTCTGATTAACAAAGATTTCTCTTTTTTCCAGTCACAGCTAAAGCTATTCCAAATAAGAGTTTGGCCACGGAGATTAGATTAGATGATGATGAACAGACAGAGGGAGCCAAGTAAAAATGGCTATAAGCATTGTTGATTATTATTATTATTGCCTATCTGTACAGATCCAATACAATACATAGTCCTTGATTTATGACTGATTGCTTAGCGACCATTAGAAATTACATCAGACCTAGTTACAACCTGGTTCTGAACTTCCAGCGGTTGGGTTCCGTGACTGAATTTCAGGTGGGCAAACCATGGCCATGTTTAGGACTGACTGCAGCATCCTGTAGTCACATGACCAGGTTTTATAACAGTTCTGCCGAAAACTGGGCTTATTTCCGGGTTTTGGTAAAACTGTACCCAGATGTTTGCTTAACAACTAGCACAAAAAAAGCTCATAGAATCGGGTCGGTTATGTGACCAATCCATTTTAAAACTGTCACGACTTACGACAGCGATCAGCAGGTTCCATTACAGTCGTAGGTTGAGGACTATCAGTAGAAGGTAAAGATTCCAAGGGCTTTTATCAAATAAGGTTGGCATATTAGCAAATAGTATTCTAGTTTTGTAACCAATCTTTTCCTTCATTGTCTTACTTTTTTTTCTAGACCCTCACTTTAATATTCTATGCTTTTCCATCACAGATTTTTCAGTCTACAAGTTGCCCAGAGAATATGGTAATACAATAATAAATTTTAAAAATGATTCCTACTGTGTAAGAACACTTAGTATTGTATATCAACAGTGTTGGAAAGCAGCCAACTTGAATGAAATATTCACAAAATCTATATCTGCACCAATATTAATCTTCCCAATACTTCCATTGGATTTCTCTTCAGTGTGGTTTAATCTACGCCGGTGTTTTTCAATCTTGGCCATTTCAAGATAGATGGACTTCAACTCCCAGAATTCCCCAGCCAGCCATGGCTAGGGAATTCTGGGAATTGAAGTCAACTTATCTTAAAATGGCCAAGATTGAGAAGCACTGATGTAAGCTTTCAATGAAACGTTTAAACACTCCGTAAATTCTTGACAATAATATCCAGTCAAAATATAGTAAATAATAAACAGTAAGAATATTCTTTATGTACTAAGCAATTTTTACCTCCGCAACTTTGAGAAACTCAGAAATTCTTGCCATTCTAGTCAGAAACTTCTTATATATGTCAAGGGCTTCCTTGCATTGATTCTTTTTCATGTCGAAGTATTTTTCTGTAGAAGAAAATTTTTTAAAATGACAAGTCGTCATGATAATCATCTTGTTTACAGCAAAAAAAAATGATATATTACAGTTACAAAGGTAAGAGATGTTCACAACTGTTCACTTTATTAAATTTTAAATGTCACAAACATTTCCTTGCAGTCTGTCAATGTATTATGAAGGTCTGATACACCAACAACAGTCCCAAAATAAGAAAGAGTGGGATGTGAGCTGGAATTAAATTCAAACAGGTAATTACTTAAAATTAGAACTCTAAAAAAGCCTGTGTTTATACTAAATACTAAAATGAAATCCCACAGCATAAATGTATATTTGAGCTGCTCTAAAAACATCACCAAGGTTACCCTTAAATTAAAAATGCTATATATACCGTTTCCCCCAAAATAAGACATCCCCTGATAATAAGCCCAATCAGGCTTTTGAGTGCATGGCAATAAGGCCAAGTGCTTATTTCAGGATTCAAAAAAATATAAGACAAGGTCTTATTTTCGGGAAACACGGTATACATACATACATACATACATGCATATAAAATTGATTTTTTAAAAATTCAAGGCTACATTAAAACTACTTGTTCTAGTTTTTATCATTTGTGTGCGTGACTTGTATCTGTTTATTCCATTTTTTGTCAATCACAACTAACACCCTGGTTTTTAAAACATCAATTTTCAGATCCCTGTTTTGCACCATACAATCTAACATTGGTGGCAAATGATAGGTTCTTTGCAAACACCATCACTTTATCTGCACACTAAACTACATTCACATCTTCAATCAACACAACTCAAGTGAGTGGTTTCTTACACATTTCACGTAATTGCATGTGAAAAGGTTTCTTACATATTGATCCAAAAACATGTTAAATAACGAAGGGGACATCTCATACTCTTGCCTTGCTCCCTTCTCCACACTGCTTTCTAAACATTCAATTACATACATGCTTTATTTCCATCATATATGCTCTATTCCATAACCAACATTCAATCCATATTGTCGAATATTCCGTAATTCAAGCCTATTCAGGTTGTAATATGCTTTCACTAAATATACAGTATACTTTTATAACTATAAATTTCTGAATGATCAGCTGAAAAGCAGAAATCTGAACTGAACACCCAATGTCTGGTATAGAATGTAACTGCACTTCTCAGATTGTGTTCATTATCACCTCTTTTACAATTTTAAACAAAATTATGCCTTCCAAAATATGCTTAACCATTTAATTCCTCTGTAGTTTTTCATTCACTTCTACTACCTTCTTGTTTAAGAGAAAAGTAACAGATTTTTTTCAGTAATCAGAAAGAGATTCAGCCTTCATGCATGTTCAAACAACCCAGACTACTTCTTTCTAGGCAAACCAGAGTAATATAATTTAAAAACGATTTATAACTTAACAAATGTTCTCCAGTTACATTTACACCTCATTATTTTTCAACGTTATTATAATCAATATTTTCACGCCTTTTCATCATTTTAGATATACTAAGTTTTGGTTCTACTCTTCAAAACATTATCATTCTAATGCCAATCTCTAAATGATATATTCCCTCACTTCAGTCATCCCAAATCAATGTGACCACTTTCATTTTAAACGTTTAATGTAACTTGAATTGGGCGGCCAATGAATTTAAATAAATCTTAATTTAAAATGTTAAGAATCCGAATCTTACTCATGCGGCTGGAGGCTCCTTGTTTAGTCCTCTTTGCTGCTTTCAAAACAAAATTTATGTCCGTCAAAATCAATCGCCTATCCTTTTCAAAGAATAAAATGGGATTACTGCAGCTCAGGTTTAAGAAAGCTGACTTTGTGAAAAACCAGGCTGCTGTTAAGAATGACTTTCAGAAAATATGAAGATAAAATAATTATGGAAGAGAGTATGGGGATAGTGAGATAACTCATGCACTTCTCTGGTTGTCCATACCTCTTCTGCATGTCTTTTCATACACATAAGGGCAGCCTACAGTCACGATTAAGAATTAAATACCGTATTTTTCAGAGTATAAAACACAACTTTTTCTCCCCTAAAAGGGAGTGAAAATTTAGGTGTATCTTATACACCAAATGTAGCCCCACCCACCCATTGGCCCCCACCCTTTGGCCTCTGCCTCCCAGCAGTTTACCTCCTTGCAGCAAACAGCAAAAAGAAACAGCTCATTTCAGCTTCAGCACAGCCTAATCAGCACATGTTGATTAGATCGGCCTCCTGACTCTCAGCTGTTTCAGGCTGCAGGGATTGCCATTGCCTATTGCTGCGCAGGCCTCTGCTGCTTGCTGCAAGGAGGTAAATTGCTGGGAGCAGTTTTTTTTTTCCTTGTGCTAATCAAGCTATGCTGAAAACAAAAATGAAAGTAAAGCAGGCTGTTTGCTCTATGGAGGCAAAATTGCTGGGAGGCAGAGGCAGATTTCTTTTTCTTGTTTTCTTCACCAAAAAAGGTAGGTGCCTCTTATAGACTG
This sequence comes from Pantherophis guttatus, assembly GCF_059756535.1. Lineage (NCBI taxonomy): Eukaryota > Metazoa > Chordata > Lepidosauria > Squamata > Colubridae > Pantherophis > Pantherophis guttatus. The sequence goes on from NC_142067.1 coordinate 9,132,088, forward strand.
AAGCGTCTTATACTCCGAAAAATATGGTAATATGTCACACATATTATTTACTCTAAGCCAAGACTTTTACTTTCGATGTTACCTGATTCCAAGGCAAGATGAAATAATGTGCATTTGGGGTTTTACAAAACCAAGAAGCATGCATGTAAAATATATAATTTTACAGTGCTACGCTATGCCTTATTGTACCCTAGACCTGTCCAGCTGCAGAAAATTAATAAGCAAAAAATGTATCAGTTCTACAATAATTCTGAGAATATTAAGAATAGGGCAGGAAGACACCTTATTTCCTTTATTGTTGCTCTACATGTACAGGTAGTCCTTGATTTATGACAGGCCAATGTTCCAGTAGACATCTCCCCCAAAGGGACTTACAACCCAGGTTTGAAGTTGCTCCCTGCTAATGGTCACATGACTGCATTTTGGACACTCAGCAACCAGTCTATATTTATGGCATCTACACTGCTCTGCAGTCACATGATCCTGATTTATGATATTTTAGCCAGAACTGGTATTTACTGGTGTTCGGCCATAGGTGAATAATGGGTTTGTTTAACAATGGGTTTGACCATTGCAAAAAAGGTTGCAAGAACAGGTCAGGTCATGAGGTGTCCCATTTTACCACCGTAATTGCCAGGCACAATTACAGTCATAAGTCAAGGACTACCTGTAGTCTAAAAAGCAGAAACTAGAAATTCAACTTATCAAGAACGAGACAAACTAAAAAATTGTCATATTTTCTAGCCTTCATTTCCTGTTCATATGGAGTTGATTTATAGTGAAGTATGAATTTTGATTATAACATTAAATTCAACACACTGTGTATAGGGTATTCCTTATTAAATGAAAATGTGTAACCTGCTTATTCAATTCAGGGTCTTGGCATCTATCCTTAATCAATCTAAGAAACGTAAGTTATGACAACAAAACCTGAGTTAAGGTCAAATCTATTGCCAACATTGCCACATTCCATAAATAGGGAACAAAGAGAAAAGTGTTTGATTTTGTGGTGAATGGTTATAAAGAAAATTATAATTTAAAGAACCGACTGTTTGTGCCAAACTTATTTTGAATCAGCTTGTATTCAGGATTATTTCTGTTTATATGTAAAAAAAGAAAACTCTAAAAGGCTGATCTGAAATTGTCTTGAAAAACAATGAAAAGGAAATTCACAACTTTAGTAAGTATAAGGAGTAAGTGATTGAGAAAGTTCTTACCCAGCAAATTAATAATCCCTTCATTATATGCTGCAAAAAGTCTAATGGCATCTTTGAAAAGGAGCATAAAGGCTGCATTAATTACACCATTTGTGAGTTCATTGCTGTTGACCTGTAAAAAAAGAAAAGGGGGGGGGGAAAAAGAGAAAGAGAGAAGTTAAGCAAATTTGGGGACCGGGGACGGGGGATGGACCCATCCATACTATCTTCTACTTCATATTGCAGATACAGATTTCTTCCCTTGACATTACATATAAACTCATTCAGGTAGTCCTTGATTTACAAGTTTTTAGTGACCATTTGAAGTTACAATAGCACTGAAGAAAAGTAGCTTATGACCATTTTTCACACTTAATGTCTGTTGCAGCGTCCCCATGGTCATGTGATTTACATTCGGATACTTGACAATGGAATGTATTTATGACGGTTGCAGTGTCCCGGGGTCATATAGTAATAGCACTTAAGACTTATATACAGCTTCACAGTGCTTTACAGCCCTCTCTAAGCGGTTTACAGAGTCAGCCTATTGCCCCCAACAATCTGGATCCTCATTTTATCAACCTTGGAAGGATGGAAGGCTGAGACGGTCAGGATCGAACTGCTGACAGTGGGGAGAGTTAGCCTGCAATACTGCATTCTAAGCACTGTGCCACCAGGGCTCATGCTCATACGATCCCCTTTTGCAACCTTCTGCAAGCAAAGTCAACGGGGGAAGCCAGATTTACTTAACAACTGTGTTTAATCACTGAAGTGATTCCCTTAACAAATGTGGCAAGAAAAGTCGTAAAATAGGGCAAAACTCACTTAACAAATTACTCATTTAGCAACATAAATCTGGGCCTCAATTGTCCTCTAAAGTCAAGGACTACCTGTATCTGATAGACCCAATCCTACTTGAACCTTCTCCTGAAGAAGAGGTTGAAGCGCACCCATTCACTCTTTGCATTTTTGCAAAGACAAGGGTCTTCTCCCACAGTTTCAGTGACGTTCTCAGACAGAGTGGCCCCCAGCACCTCACAATTCCTGAAACACCCTCTGCTCACGCTACAGAAATTTGGCAGCTTATTTTCAACAGGATGATTTATCCTTTAGACAATTTTACTGATGAAAATAAGAAGGCAAACTTCCATTCCCACCTGTAGCCCTTCCCAAACTTCACCATTGGGGGGGGGGGAGTCACATTAAAATATCCTTTCATAAATATTACTCCACATTGGGGAATTGATTTGCAGTTATTCATCCAGAGTAATGCAACTATGTACAATGTAATTATGGAGAGAGAGAGAAAAAAAAATCTGCCCCTTTTTCATAAATGTGTGTAGTTCTGTCAACATTCTGCTATAGTAATGGAATGTGTGGGTGACCTTGGGAGAGAGCCAGCTTGGTCTAATGGTTAAGGCACCAAGCTAAAAAGTGGGAGATTGTGAGTTCAAGGCCTGCCTTAGTCACGAAAGCCAGCTGAGTGACTTTAGCTCAGTCAGTCTCTCTCAGTCCAACTCACCTCACGGGGTGGTTATTGTGGGGAAATAAGAGGAGGAAGATGTGTTGCATATGTTTGGTGCCTTGGGATTGTTTGTAAAAATAATAAAGGCAAGATACAAACAAACCTTGAGAGGAAGAGATGCTGCCTTGGAATCAATCAGACAAGAGAAAAGGGGAAGCTGCCAAAGACTTTTAATGCTCAGAGGAAGAAACTGAGGAAGGACCCGCCCTAATTGATCAGGGGGTTAAAAGTTGGTGGCAGGAAGTTTGTACCTTCATACTTGCAAGAGTCTTTTAATGAAGTCTTACAATAAAGTAGATTTAGCCCATCGGGATGCGGTGGCTCAGTGGCTAAGACGCTGAGCTTTTCGATCAAAAGGTCGGCAGTTCATCGGTTCGAATCCCCTTTGCCGCGTAACGGGGTAAGTTCCCATTACTTGTCCCAGCTTCTGCCAACCTAGCAGTTCGAAAGCATGTAAAAAATGCAAGTAGAAAAATAGGGACCACCTTTGGTGGGAAGGGAACAGCGTTCCGTGCACCTTTGGCGTTTAGTCATGCCGGCCACATGACCACAGAGACATCTTTGGACAGCGCTGGTTCTTCGGCTTTGAAACGGAGATGAGCACCGCCCCTTAAGAGTCGGGAACGACTAGCACATATGTGCAAGGTGAACCTTTACCTTTACCTTTACCTTTTAGCCCATCTGGTTGTTTTCTGTGTCATTTAGCTAGGGGAATTGACTGCCATCTAACACTAACTAATGATGGCTTTTTTTCTGGGTTGTTGTTGTTAGTCACGAAGTCGTGTCCGATCAATCGCGACCCCATGGACAATTTTTGTCCAGGCCTTTCTGTCCTCTACCATCCCCCGGAGACCATTTAAGCTCACGCCAACTGCTTCAGTGATTCCATCCTTTTCTGGGTTAGAGGTTAGAAATGGCTATTTTGCCAAGAGAAAATTGAAGCAAGTTTCATTCCCCAATTTCAAATCTGGTTCTAATGAACGAAAGGCAGGCAGAGCACCTAACTGCTAACCTCCAATGTTTCTAGAGTGGTGTTGGATTTGTCAATTTTAAGACAAGTGGACTTCAATCCCTAGAATTCTGAAAGTTGTAATTCATGCAATTTAAAGTTGTCATACTTGAAAAACGCTGGTCTAAAACAATCACATTCCCCAGCTTTGATCGTTTTCATCTGTACAATTAACAGAAGAACTCAGTGGAACAAAGTCTGGTCTTGTTGTGGCTCGGTTACCGGAGCCTGTGTCATTGGCAGGGGAGGACTCCGAGAGTGAAGGAGAGGAGTTGGCAAGGCCTCCCTCTCCAGGACCCTCCTCTTTGGCAATGCCTTCGGTGTCCGCCGAAGGGCAAGAGATAGGGCCGGGGCCAAGCACGTCCACGCAGCCACAGATGGACAGTGATGAGCGTAATGAGTCTTGGCTGGATCCACGCCAGCGTCACAGAGATAAGCGCGCACAACAGAAGAAAAGGCGTGCCCGAGATTAGGCTGAGTCACTGGACCACACCCCACAGGATATAAAAGGGAGCGTGGTGGCCAGTCAAACCTTGTGACAAACAAAGCTGAAAGCTTCCACGCCATTCTGCATTGCCGGACTTTCACTATAGACTTTGCTGGATTATCTCTGGACTTGATTAACTCCGTAATTATTGAGCTGTTTCTTTTGATGTATCAGAAGTGGAGAGAAGTTATCTCTACTCTACGTAAATAATAAACTCTTGGCAGGCAGCCACTAGGTTATTGCCAAGTTCCGTTATCATAAGGAAAAGGATTTTGCCGGCTGGTTTGGTCTTTAACTCTTGAACGTCTGTTGGTGTGTGTGCGTGTGGTTGGGGACAGAACAGGTCTTGCTACCTCGGTCTATGAACAGTTCTGGATCTCTCCTCCATTCAGATATTAAGTTAACCATGTTTAAAGAAGCTGAAACAACTGTAAGAATGAGCCACCTTACATTTTGAAGTTCAAAGCAGGGTATGGATCCTAAACAGTGGTAACAGAAACCATGTTTGAATACATTTCAACCCAGCTAGTTCCAGCAGCGAAGCTGGAAAACTACCTCTCGATACACATAAAAGACAATATACTATTTGTAGGCAAACATAGGTTTTTACTACCTTACGCGAATTTAACAGGGTGTTTAGATATCATTATAAAGAGACAAAAGTTAAGTCAGATTAATTCAGTAAACTGAAAGTGATACAAGATTAATTCTAATCATTTAAAAGTTCCTGTCTAATATTCCTTTATGAGTAGCTAAAATGACTTACGTTGAAATCAAGCAGTGCATCCATCTGGTTTTGAATAATTGGTACAGTTTTTATCAGTTTTTCAGTATTCATTGTCCTCATGACTCCATCAGTTCTATTAAAAAAGAAAATAAAAATGGTTAGATAACTAAATTGATTTGGTGTAATACCTGCCACAGATGTTTCCAGGGTTTAAGACTGCTCTGTTTTTTTTTCAGTTCCTTTTTCTCATGTATGCACATAAAGGTAGCGATTTGGACTGGGTTTAATTCCTGAACTTTTCCCAATAAAACTATTTAGTTATATAGTTTGGGTTTGAATTTCTAATATACACAAACTGGGGGCTAGTTTGGGGTTTTAAGAACCAGATATACTAGTAGATTTTCAAGAATTATCTCCCCGCCCCCAAGTCTAAAGTTTGCACATGTGTTTCCTGATGCCATTTATTTTCAGATCAATTGTGCCAACTACCCGGATCAGTACTAATCATCAACGGTTTTTTACTTTCCCTGAAACAAGTGTTTACTTTCCTTGAAGCAAACACGAGAAAAATGAAAGTGCTTTAGAACTGAGTCACTGCTTAATAGAATACACCACAGCATTTTTTTAAAAAAAAAACTGTGTTCATTCTGTATTGATTGTTGTGTATGTGCATTTAAAATTTTCATTAAATAATTTTTTCCAGAGAGCAAAAGCAATACAATTTTTAAACTAAAGCAAAACAGAGAAAAAAATAGAAAAGTGAAAAAGAAATATAGAAGAAAAGAAAAAAAACAATAAGTGGCTTTTAATCTTAACAGCAATAATATGTACATTTATATTTTACTCAATCTCTTTAAGGTTCCATATTAGTTTTTTCCTTTCCATAATCTACCCTTTTAATCAGGAAATTCATAAATCATGAAGTTCAGAAGGATTTCCAGTTGCTACTAAATGCAGTATAAGGAGTCTTCAACTTACGACCACAACTGAGCTCAAAATTTCTGTTGCTAATTGAGACATTTGTTAAGTGAATTTTGCCCCACTTTATGACCTTTCTTGCCAGAGGTGTTGAGTGAATCACTGCAGATTCACTCAACACAATACTCAATAACATGTCAATAACATGACTCTTAAGTGAAGTTGGCTTCCCCATTGACTTTGCTTATCAGAAAATCAAAAAGCCACTTAATTATTATTTTTCCCCATTATATCAATATGCTCAAAATTATTGTTCCATTTATTTGTTTGTCTCCATTTCTAACTTTAGCAAGAATTATTTGTTTCATTGTATATTAAATTTTGGAGGCTAATTTTACTGTTGGCTTTCACTGCTTGTGTGCTGTTATTGTTTTGTTTTTGAACTGTTGCATATTATCAGGGTAGATTTTTAGCAGAAATGATATAACAGTTATCTACAATAGTACTAATGTTTAAATTGTTTAAGCAATTTCTAGACCAGTTTTCAGAAAGGATCAGATCCTTGAAAATTCTTTCACACTCTTTAAATTTTTAGATTCTAAATTATTCTGCATGCTTAAAAACAGATGCTACAAACAAATGATGGATTCATCCGTGTGAAATACTTACCCTCTTTTTACTTTTGTAAAGTCAAAAGCTACTTGTCTGTAGGAAACTGCTTTCTCATTCAAATATCTGCTATATCTCCTAATAAATGTGGACATATCATATCCTACAGGAAGCAAACAGAACGCAAGTTATTTCTTATGTGAAACCAGATTAATATTAAAGGGGTACACGAGTAGTGGTTTATTGATTAGTTTGAATAAAACTGCAATACATGTAGTCCTCATCTTATAACTGTAATGGACCTGCCTGTTACGGTCATAAGTTGTAACACTTGTAAAGCAGGATCACCGATGTGACCAACTCAATTTTCACATCCTTTTATGTGGCAGTCATTAAGTGACCACTGCAATCATAAAGCAAACTCATTTTTCGCTGTGGGGTAGTTTGCTGAAAACTGGACATGAAAACGTGGCAAAAAAAAAAAAAAGGATCATAAAATGCAGTCACTTGACTTTGGGATGTTTTAAATGGCTTTAAATATGGACTAGTGCCGAGTAGTCATGTGACCCTGGGGGAAAAAGCTGTTGGAACTTCCGTATCAGGTCATAAGTAGCCTGGGGGAGGGGGGGAGCATTCTAAGTTCAAACTGTCACTAAGTGATCAGTCATAAGTCAAGGACCATCTTTATAAAGTCTGCCATCTTTCTCCTTCTCAATGCATTTTATAAAGCAATAATAACAACAACAACAACAATAATAATAATAATGGGTAACTTGGAGCTGCGGCAGTCTTCCTTCATCATCGCTACCTTTATCCAACATTATACTTGCCTTCACTCTTTTTAAATTTAACCTTCAAGCTTTCCCAGGATTTTTTCCTACTTTGTGAGCAATTGCTAGAAAGCAAGAAGCTACACCGAAAGCCTTGATAAGTGAAGCAGCAAAAACTTTCCTTGCTGTTTCATGTTGATTTACTGGTTTTGAGATTGGTGCTTTTTACTGGCCGTCATTGAATGTATACTGAACTGAGGGTAGAAAATTAATCTTAAAACTGAGAAGACATATAGGAGAAAATAACCTGAGGCTCTTTTTTGCTTTATGGATTATTTATTTTCATTTATATTCTGCTTTTCTATTCAAGCAAGCACTCAAGGTAACTAATAAAGTAAAACATGTAAATGTGTTCTTCATGGGGGGAAAAGGGGGCTTTTAGTCTCTATCATAGTCCAACTCAGCTTTTCTTGATGAAGTGTTTCATTGGACATAAGATGCAAAAGATTGAGAACTAAAACTGTAAAACATTATTCAGAAAGTTAGGGATTGTTTGACACAGATCCAATAATTTACCTTGCAATCCACTTTTGTCCAAGAAATTGCTCAAGTTAAACAATGTGTTTCTGGACGCCAGGTACTGGGTAAAACGCTGGAAGGAATAAAATGAGTTATTCAGCTGGAATTGGTACATGGCTCAATATATTTCTCATTGCAAATGGAGTTTAATATTCTGATAATCCAGTATATAAATGCAGTCTGTTCACCAGGTTAAAGAAAACCACTGTGAGCCAACAGATTTCTCTAGAAATGAATATTAGAAGAATTACTCGTCTGTAATCCCATAAAAAGTGACGCTGATTGCAATTCTTGTCAGAGTAACTAAAACTTTCTCTGAAAGTAAGAGACACAGCTAATTTGCTTTTAAAACTTGATTGTTTCACCACTGGCCTACTTAGAACAATGCAGACAACTGTATGCATTTAAAGCAAGCCACTTTAGTCATTTAATCAGTCACGATTTAACCATGTGGTTAATGATGCTCATTTCGGATGACTCATATCTAGCCTATTAATTTCTCAAGTCTTGTCTAGCCCACAGCTTCCTGTTTCTTTACTGATAAAGTTCTCACTAATGCCAAACATATGAACTGCATGGTATAAATAAAAGTATAGTATAGAAGTATGAGGTAAGGAGCTAGTTTAATACTCCGGATATATTTCTCAGAATGATATATTGTTCTGTAAATATACTGGTCTGCTCCACCCCTTTTGCTAGGAAAATTATATACCTGAGTCACAAGTTAGTACAGGTAACATTAAATAGGCAAACTGAAAAGCATTGTTTCTGCTCACAGAAGATTATAATTGGAATATTGCTCTGTTTTTAATTGGGACAACTGGAAATTGTTTTTAGTTAAAAGGGTTTAAGGAAACATTATTCTTAAGGAGAATGGAAGCCAAAACTCATGGAAAGGCACAATTCGCATTACACCTCAGATGTTCTGAATACAGGTAGTCCTCAATATCCTACATTAAGGTGCCCATTAATGTGATATGTCATGATGGCCATAAAACAGGTTGGTCATGTGACCAACCCAATTTTATGACCTTTTTTGTGGCATCATTAAATTAACATGGCAGTCATTAAGTGAACCCAGTGTTTGCTACAGCTGTTAATTTTTGGCAAAACCATCATAAAACCCAGTGATGTGATTGCAGGATGCTGCAAATGTGGCCAAGTTGCCGAGCACCCAACATGTAGTCACATGACTGCACAGGGGTGTGTGGGGCATGACCATCAGAACTTCAGAAACACGTTATAATTCCCTTTTTTCAGGTAGGTCATAACTTTGACTGGTCTCTAAGCGAATAGTCGTAAGTGGAGGACTATCTGTAGTGGCATTAAGAGATTTCAGAATTCATCTTTTTTTTTTTTTTTTTTTACAGCCAATGAAAATGGAACTAAACATAAAAACTGAGTGGAAGTAGGAATTAACCTAAAGCACTCATGATAAAGTTTTACCAGTTTGGCTTTCAAGATGAGGGTATACTTAAATATCTCCTTATAAAGAGACAAGCAATCCCTTATCAAGAACTATAGATGCATGTATATAGACACAAATATACGCCCGGCAGAAATACTTCAAGACTAGGAGTGTACCACACATCTTTTTCTCAGATGAATTTGTATAGAATTATATACATGATTGACATCTCTGGTTAGCTTCCTATTATATATGATACTGCTAAGTCTGTATGTCTTTAGAAATTATGAATGACCAAAATTTTTAAGTTACTTTTTTTCCTGAACCCTGTCCCCTTTTGTTTACCATGGTTTAATCATATAATAACTAACAAGTATCATTTAAAATACAATGTCCTACATTGCAAAGCAATGAAATATTGAAATACAAAGCAAAGAAATATTGGGAACAGATGAGATTGTTATAGGAGATAACAGGAGAACAAATTGAGTTTAAAGCTGAATTATTTTTATTAGGAATAATTAATCAAAGGATAAAGAAGCAACTCCAATATATCATTTTACACATATTAACAGCAGCACGAATTGTTTAGGCTCAATGTTGGAAACTTGAAAATATACCATCCAATGAGATGATTATACATAAGATATTAGAATGTGCCGAGATGTATAAGCTCACATTAGAAATGAAAGGCAAGAAAGAAACGGAATTTTATTGGTGTGGGATAAGTGGTATAAGTGGTTAGAACAGAGAACAGAGAAACAAAAATGTATAGAAATAAATGTAAATAACTGTAAGACATATGTGATACAGTACTGTTAAAAAATGTTTATTGCTATGTAAATTGGAAAAATGGAAAAAAAAAAAATACAATGTCCTTCAGACTACTTTTTGTCTTGAAACTAGCAGACATGGCACTTTTAAACTGAGGTGCAAACACATTTGCTATATCAAAATACACCAGTCTTCTTTTGTATGTAAATTGGATTGTTATATATTCTGGTATTTTGCTGTGCAACATGTATTTGCTAGCCCTTTCTTTTTATTGTTTTTGAACTATTTCCCCCCCTCCCTGATGGATAATAAAGCCACCAGGGAGAAAGGAAGGACCCACATGTATCTCCAAAGCAATATTCCCCAGCCTAGCAACTGGCCATAATTGCTGGTAATTATAGGAAAAGGGGTGGGGTGGGGGGGGTGTCCAGCATGTTTCACAGGCATTAAGTGAAGTTATAAGAGAAGCAGGTGTTACCTCGTTTCCATGAACCATAAGATGGTGAGTTGTGATGAGAGATTTGAAGACTACTACCCAGCTACTGTTGGTTGTCCTTTCAAATAGGCTGTCTGCCAACTGTGGGATGTTTACGTTCATGTCATTTGTACAGAGTATTAAATCTGAAAAAGAAGGAAAATGCATATTTGATATTTCAAGCCAAACAAGCTTCATTCAATAGGAAAAGCTTCTTATTCCTCCAGGGTCCCATGAGCCACTAAGAAGAGCACAACTGGATTTAAACCGTGCCTCTTTCATAGAATACACTCTAGATCCCATGCAAAAGAATTCCTATACAGGTAGACCTTGACTTATGACCACAATTTCCATTGCAAAGTGAAACGTGTTAAGTGAATTTTACTCCATTTTACGACTTTTCCAGCCACAGTTAAGTGAATCATCACAGTTATTAAATTAGTAATACGGTTGTTAAGTGAATCTGGTTTCCCCATTCTTTGCTTGTCAGAAGGTCACAAAAGGGAATCACATGACTGTGGGACACTGCAACCGTCATAAAAGTGAGTTAGTTGTCAAGCATCCAAATGTAAATCGTGTGACCATGGGGATGCTGCAGTGGTCATAAGTGTGAAAAATGGTCATAAGCCACTTTTTCAGTGCTGCTGTAATTTCAAACGGTCACTAAATGAACTGTTGTAAATCGAGCATTGCCTGTAATAGTAGGAAAACAAAAATTAAGTAAAATCATGAACTGTGTTACCCTAATTTTTACTGCTAAATTAAACTGGCTGATAAAATTCACAGAGAGAAAAATAGGTTTAAAACAGGAAGCTCAACCAGTGGATCATTATCTTCACATAATTTCTCAACACCTTCCTAAAAGACTGTTTAAAATTTATATCAACAAAGGACCTCTTTTTAGACATCTAACATCTATTATGATAACATCTATCATGCTACTGCTTGTAAAAGTGAATTATTCACTTAGACATCTGCTTAGAAAAGCTTGTGGTTGAAAACTGAGAATTACATTTACAAGAAGGTAGAAGAATTACAGTTTTTGATCGGTTGTGGAACTATCTTCATGTGGCTAACTGTAGGTCTAAGGAGGCAATCACATTTTAGAGCCTTGTTAGCAAGTTGATAGTTAGAAAAACAGGTTTCTGGCCCTCTGTCATCATTTAATTTTCAATTTAAATATCTGCCATTCTGGTTCCATACAGCTCCCACGCAAGGCCAGAAAAAGGCACAGCTACCTTAAGGAAGTGCAGACAAATGCAGCAATGCTTCTTTGCTTCAGACCCTAATACTAATGTTTGAAGTATTTGTAACTTCTAGTTTATGAAATTGCTCGACATTATCCATGGGTATTGGGGCTCTACTAGAACCTGCCTCCACCAAGTAGATGAGTAGAGAAAAAGCAGTCTTGACAATTAGGCATAATTAAGATGGTTTATACCAAAACCATTAGGAAGAATTAAGTTACTCTATAACAAGGTTAGAGACTTACAGCCACCGATTTACTTAAGTGATTGAGCTGGTTAAAAATGTTAAAGAAGCATTACAACCATTTAAGACAGTTTCACTGCCAAGTTTAGTTTAATGATTTTAATGTCAGAGAGAAAGGGAGGAGGAGGGAGAGGGGGAGAGGAGGAGGGAGAGGGGGAGAGGAGGAGGAGGAGGGCTCAATAGGAAAAGGAGGAAATATGTATATGCAACTATTTACAGGAAAACCTTATTCTTAGTATCTTATTTGGATGAAATTTCTTTATGTGGAGGATTTTTGTTTCCACAAATGAAGTATTGGAAATATACATTGTCACCACTTCCTGAATGAGACCAAATTGCTTCCTGCCTCTGATTCTCATGACTAAATGCTAGCTTTCGATCTTGGTCAACCACACAATTCATTGAAAAGGCTGGCTTTGTTCATTTATGGAATTTATATCCTGCCTTTTTTCCAAATATGTTCAAAGACTAACCAAACAATGGAGCTCTATTATTAAACACAATTAGATACGTAAACATATTAAAACACAATGAATAAAAAGCAATGTCCAGTATGGCTCAGAACTTTAGCATTCATGTCTGCTTCCACAAAGACTTGCTTAAATAAAAATGCTTTAATATGCAATTAGTTTCCAAAGAGTAATTTAGATTTGGCTTTTCAGTTTCCCGTCTTCTTTAGGCCAGTTTATAAGAAAAGTGATTATGAATTAGATTTATAATTTCAATTAAACTAAAGTAAAGTTCATTAGCTTGCAATATAAGGGCTTACAGTAATTCAAAATTAAAATGAATACCTCAAACTCAACCTGCATTTGATTCTATGTCAAGGCACTGTCTAGACATAGCAATTTATGGAATTGTTCTTAAGCAACTGTATATGTTGGCTTTTAAGATAGTCTTTAGTTTAGAACTCAGCTTGCTTAAAAAAAAAAAAAAGCATGAGCATGCTTGGGATAAAACCAAGCTTTGGCTGTGCTTGCTGCATATGCCCAAATTGTACCAAAGTTTTTGTGGGTATTATCCTTGCTATTTGCTGGGATTGCTACGTGTGACACAGGTATGGATAACACTGGATTCTAGTCTACATCTTTTCTGTACAAGTACCGTTTGTTGTTTTTTTTTGAGTATAAGAGGCACCTACCTTTTTTGGTGAGGAAAAGAAGAAAAAGAAATCTGCCTCTGCCTCTGAGCAATTTTGCCTTGTTGCAGCAAACAACCTGCTTTACTCCCAGGGGGAGGGCCTTCTCTGTGGGGGCACCTACCCTCTGGAATCAGTTGCCCCCAGAGATAAGGAGAATCCAAGACCTCAGCGCCTTCCGCCGTGCCCTTAAAACCCATTTTTTCCAGGAAGCCGGGCTGGCTTAAGAAGAAATTTTAAATGTTTTAATTGGTTTGTGATTTTTAATTTTTGGGCCAAATTTATATATATTTTAATGTTTTTTAATATTTGTATTTCATGTTCTTAATTCTGGCTGTACACTGCCCTGAGTCCTCAGGGAGAAGGGCGGTATATAAATTGGAAATAAAATAAAATAAAATAAAAATAAATTTTCAGCATAGCTTGATTAGCACAAGGGGGGAAAAAAACTGCTCCAGCAATTTACCTCTTTGCAGCAAGCAGTAGAGCCCTGCACAAAACAGCTGAGAGCAAATCAGCTGAGAGTCAGGAGGCCGAACTAATCAACTTGTGCTAATTAGGCTGTGCTGAAGCTGAAAGGAGCTGTTTTTTCTTGCTCCTTGCTGCAAGGTGGTAAACTGTTGTGAGGCAGAGGCCAAAGGGTGGGGGCCAGTGAGTGGGCGGGGTTACATTCGGTGTATAAGACGCACTCAAATTTTCACCCCCTTTTAGGGGGGAAAAAGGTGTGTCTTATACTCTGAACACAACTGAGCCCAAAATTTATGTTGCTAAGTGAGAGATCTGTTAAGTGAGTTTTGCCCCATTTTACAATTTTTCTTGCCACATTTGTTAAGCAAATAGCTGCATTTGTTAAATTAGTAACACCTTTGTTAAGCGAGTCTGGCATCCCCGTTGATTTTGCTTGTCAGAAGGCAGAGGTGGGTTTCAGCAGGTTCAGACCAGTTTTGGAGAACCGGTAGCGGAAATTTTGAATAGTTCCAAGAACTGGTAGTAAAAATTCTGACTGGCCCGGCCCCAATCTATTCTCTGCTTCCCAAGTCCCAGCTGATTGGGAGGAAATGGGGATTTTGCATTGCAGTATCTTTCCCCTGCAGTGGGATGGGAATGGAGATTTCACAGTATCCTTCCCCTGCCACGCCCACCAAACCATGCCCACAGGACCAGCAGTAAAAAAATTTGAGACCCACCACTGTCAAGTCAAAAAAGTGATCACATGACCCTGGGACACTGCAACGATCATAAATATGAACCATTTGTCAAGCATCTGAATGGTTATAAGTATGAAAAATGATTGTAAATCACTTGTTTCAGTGCTGTTGTAACTTTGAACAGTCACTAAATGAACTGTTGTAAATTGAGGACTACATGTATTACTAAAGGCATTTATGTGAGTCATATGTGACTAAAGCTATAAAGAGCAACCATATGAGGTGGCAAAGGTCAATATGTTTATTTGATTTGTTTAGTTTATTTGATTTGTATAAACATGTGTAAATAAAAACTGTAGTACTATATAAGTAAGATTGTAATTTGAATGCAATAGGAGTACATTAATTTTATGTAATTGTTTGTTAAGTTTATTGGCCATCTATCTTGCCATGGGCTGCTTAACTTTTAAAAAAAATTTAATTTTAATTTTAAAAAATGACATGAAATATGTTTCTATGAATGTTAAGAGAAAGAGAAAAGATAATAAATCTCAATGAGGATAGTCTTGTAATATGGAGCAACGTTGATGATTATATGCAAGGAAATGAAGGTGTAGATCTAATTGCAATGATGTAATTCGTTGCTGAGGATATATAAAAGGTAAGACTGTTTGCTGATAGTTTTATGATACATGCAGTGAAAGGTGAAAATGGAAGAATCAGAAATGAGCATTTGGCAGAAGCTGTGCGACACTGTGAGAAAAAAGGAAATATGGGGAAAGATTATGCTAAATCCGTGATGGTGAACCTGTGGCATGCGTAGCCATATCAGTGGACATGTCAGCTCAGCTCTGGGGCGCATGCGCGCGCTGGCCAGCTGGGCCCCACCAGAAGTAGGGAAACAGGCTGTTTCCTGCCTCCGGAGGGCCTGGGGGGGGGAAGGGCCCATTTTTCTTTCTTACCTGGCTCCAGACCCTCTCTATTTATCTGGGAAGGGCGAAAACAGCCTTTCCCACTCCCTCGGAGGCCCTCCAAAGACCTGAAACGGCCTGTTTCCCAACTCCCGGTGAGACAGGAAGTGACATTTTTTGCTGTCCCCAGCCTCCAGAGACTCCTAGAGAGGCTCTGGAGGCTGGGGACAGCAAAAAGCATCACTTCATTTGTGTTCGTCATTTGTGTTCGGGCACCTGTGGTGGCCTGAGTGCTCTGCCAGCGAAAACTGCCTCCTGAGCTCCATTTTTGGCTGTGACGGCCTCCTGCAACCTTCTGCCAGTGAAAACGGAGCTCAGGAGTGCCGCCTGAGGCACCGCGGGCCAATCCTTTGCTGT